>NW_013952480.1:256499-267066 GCF_001266775.1 Austrofundulus limnaeus
TATATATATATATCCTACTAGAACACACAAATCACCTGGAAGCTACATTAATGTATTTCAGGAGATATGAAAAGCTGCAAAGTTTGTTCCTAAGATGCTCAAGTTCAAACGCCGCAACCTCTGTCACTTCTGAGTTTAAAAGCAGAAACCCAAAAGTCATACTCTTCAAGACTTGCCTGTAATAAGTAACTGTAACTGAGCTCAATATAACAATTGGGAATGACTCTCAGCTACTACCACACCTCATTTTAGATCAGTATCTGTGGAGTTTAATTAAGTACAGCCATCTAAAGGATGGCTCGATTTGATCAGCTGTGGCAGCCATCTTGATTTAGGTTGACTCTAAAAGTAAACCAGTTGTTGATGTTCATCCACTGATAACTTTCTAAGAGTTCCATTAAACATTGTTCAGTGGTTGAATTATTTTGCTAACAGAAACACAGATAAAATGAATTAACATATGATACAGTATTATTGAATGAATCTAAATAGTTTCATGCAGATTTTTCCTACATTTATGAAGCGTTGTGCTTTTAAAAGTTACTCTTTTTATTTTTTTACCCAAGTGTTTGGCTTCTGTTTGATGCATGAGACTGACCAAAAAGACAACTTGAGAGTTTGTGACCTTGACAAAAACTATATAATTAGACCTGAAATAGTTGTATACTTGTTGGCATTTTTGGCACTTTGAAGTTTCAACGTTCCCTGTCTACATAATGAAGCAAATACAAACATGAAAAAAAAAGAAAGACAGCCCCAGTGCAAATCTTAATAAATAATGGATCTGCACTACAATGAGTACAACTAACTGTTTAAAAAACCCCTGGGTGTGGAAAAATCATTGTTTAAGACTTTATGGTTTTAAGGGACTGAACTCAATCACTATATATTTAGAGGATGTTTTTGTACACAGTTAACTTTTTGGTGTATTTATTTATCTTTCAACAGCACCAGTTTTCTGTGATTCTTTTTAAAGTTTATGGTGCCACTTTTCCGTGTATCAACAAATCAGCCATTCCTTGACAAGTGTCTAATATCAACACACATTTAAAATAATAAAAACAGTTTCTTTTTTTTTTTTTTTTTCATTTGGAAGCTTTCAGTTAACTGATCTTTGATAAATTCCTACATTACCTCATAAACCAAACTAAAAGACCTGGGGGGCATGAGCTGCTGCTTCACCCTGAGTAAATGGACTGAAGGAGCGGCTCAATATGTGAAGTGCAAAGCGGTGAAGGGGATGTGGAAGAGAATGTTCTTTTGCTGGGAGCACATTATGCTGTGTGGCTGTAAGCAGTGTATTTCAAAGTTGGCATCCTGCAAAGTTCACAGGGAGGTCAGAGTCGTAGATGCTTAGTTTAGCTGAGCCGTGTGTTCATTCGGGTGTCCTAACAGGAACAAGACAGGATGGAAAAAAAAGAATAAAGTAAAAAAAAAAACTAAGTTCTTGCTCCATGACACACTGAAAACATCCAAGATAAAAGGGACAGAAAAGAGACAAAGATGAGATGCAGGAATGCAATAGACACAGAAAACAGCATAAAATAAAAGTTATCTTTATAAGGCCTGACATAGCTTTAGCAATGGTGTGCTGTCAGGGCCAGCAAAGCCTTCTCTGCTGGCCTAAACACAATCAGAATCACTAATATTTTATATATTTTATATTTATTATAATAGTTATTATTATTATTATTATTATTGTTATTATTATTAGGATATAATTATTTTTTAAAATATTTGTTCTCTTCATTTCATAGTTTTTCTCCTGGCTGCGCAGCTTCCAGTGGCTTATAATTATTTTAGAGTTTCTATCCAATCATATTTCGATCATCATCTGTCGCTAGGGTCCAGAAATATGCCTCAGGCCTTCAAAACAAACAGTGAAGGAACTGGGACAGTGAAACACATGGCAGCGATACTGTTGCTTTGACCAATCAGGTGCTGAGGTGAAGACACCTGAGCCTGCAAACTGGCCTCAGGCTGCGTCAACATTTTCTCATTGTTTGATTGGTTGGTCAGTGAGCAGGAGTCAGAACAGGAAAACAAGATTTCTGTAGCTTAAAAAAAAGAGAAAGAAAAAAATCGGTAGCGTCTTATAAGCTAAATGCCAAAAAGACATTCTCAGCGTTACAAGAAATTAAAACTTATAACAAAAATACAGAAAGAACAAACTGGACTTTCTGTGTTAGCTTCATGGTGATTTATTGTTTAAACGGAACATCACGAGGACCTGTATGACAGAGGAGATGGATTTTTCTTGAGGAAAAAAAAAGGATGGAGATTTTAAATGGATAATAAAAAGTTTTGCTGAGTAAAATATATTTTATTTAAATGTTTTANAATCCACAGTGATGAAATTTTGTAGATGTTTTAATATGTTAAAAGTACTAAGTTTTAATAATTTTTATTGTACATAACAACAGAAGGTAACAGAAACATTACAAATCTACAGTGATAAGATAAGATAAGATAAGATAAGATAAGATAAGATAAGATAAGATAAGCCTTTATTGTAATTGTACAGAGCACTATGAAATTCAGTGGTGTGCCGTCAGGGCCAGCAAAACCTTCTCTGCTTGCCTAAACACAATCAGAATCACAACATTATAGAGTATTTTATTTATTTTTTTATTATAATAGTTATTAATATTATTATTATTAGGATATAATTATTTTTGAAATATCTGTTCTCTTCGTTTCATAGTTTTTCTCCTGGCTGCGCAGCTTCCAGCAGCTTGTATTTATTTTAGAGCTTTTGTCCAATCATATTTCGATCATCATCTGTTGCTAGTGTCCACATATCTGCCTCAGGCCTTCACAATGAACAGCGAAGGCACCGGGCGGGTGAAACCCATGGCAGAGAGACTGTTGCTTTGACCAATCAGGTGCTGAGTTGAAGACACCACAGCCTGCTAGCTGGCCTCAGACAGCGTCAACATTTTCTCATCGTTTGATTGGCTGATCAGAGAGCAGGAGTCAGAACTGGGAAACTAAATCTTACAAGCTAAATGCTAAGTGGACATCCTCAGCATTACAGGAAATTAAAACTTATAACAAAAATACAGAACAGACAGACTGGACTTTCAGTGTTAGCTACATAGTGGTGATAGAAAAGGACTTGTTGTTGAAACAAAATGCCATGAGGACCTGTATGACAGAGGAGCCGGATATTTCTTGAGGAATAAAAAGAGGATGGAGTTTTTAAATGGATAATAAGAAGTTTCGGTGAGTAAAATATATGTTATTTAAATGTTTTATTTAGTTATCAGCTTATTATATAACCGTATTGATGCTGCTGTTAATGTATGGCACCAGCAATGGCTGCAGTTGAGAAAACTTAAATGTGTGGCTTCAGTGATGGCTTTCATTCTGGCTTCATAAGACTGTGGTGCAGAGACACCTGTCTGTGTGGTGCACAGCAGCATACTGTTCTACATTTCTGTGTACTGTTGGTGGTTTTTGTAGCCGTGGCTTCGTGTCAAGTTGTACAGATTGTCTGTAAATTAAACAGGTTTCCCCCATTTTGCATATACAGACATATACTGTAGGACTGTCTTGGCAGCCTCTCCCTCTCTGCTCTTTCCGCCGCTGCGGACTCTGCAGTCAGCAGCGTTACCGCCCACCGCCTGCTTCTTCGCGTCCGGCAGGTCCGTTCTCTCCCAATTGAAGGCCTAGGTGTAAAATGCATGGCGCGCCACTGAGCTTTAGCTTAGCATTTTATACAATTTATTTTTTTAACAATCCTTGTTCCTAACCTTTAGTAAATTACATTTTGTAAAATTAATTGAAACAAGTGAAAAAGACAAAATGTTGACAATGCAATTTCTGTGCTGCTTTCATTCAAAGTGATCAGTGAGGGTGCACCAACGGCAGATGTTTTGGCTGATCATGATCTTTAAAAATCCTGACTTGCCGATTGGGCAGGGCCACAGTGGCATTGGCCCCTGCTGAAATCTGATTGCCCCCCTGAAGTGCCCCTGTCCTGTCACTCATCTGTCCTTTGCCTGAGAGCAATGGTGGTGGGTGCAGTTCCATGCCCAAATGCTAGAGGCGTTAATGAGTCAAACAGTAAAGTTCAGCATGAATCAACCTTACAGAAGACTTCTCTTCTTTAAAAGACTTGAACAGTTTTGCGAAATATATCTTTCAACTGGCAAACAATGACTTCATTTTCTCACATGCTTTGATAATATTTTATACATGTACAGTAAAAAATGCATGTAAAATTGATAAGAATAATTTAAGTTTTTTAATAACATCACATTACAATTGTGTGAACATATGTGACCGGTTAAATTTGTACACCTTACCAAAACCAACGATTTATGTGCAAGGATGCTGAACAAATACTTGGCCCCTCTATAAATATTGTGGCCCCTTGATGGCCCCTTACCCAGATAAGTCCTAGATCCGCTATTGCCAATACGATCCTTTGTATAATTTACACAGTGTTTTAAGGTCACAATACACCTTCAATGTTCTAATCTTGTTTTTTTGAAAAACATTAAACAATACCTTTGAAGCAATACAAACTTGTTTTAACTGGACACAAGGTAGTGCTCACAGCAGAGCAAAAGGGGACAGTGGTTGGTTCTCAGACCTTTGCCGAAGTAGCTTTTTGCCTTTTCCTCTAAGTATCAGCTGGTCGCTGATCTCCCAAAATTAAGAAATCTGGGCCAATTTATCCGTGCAACTCTAGTGGTCAGGGCTTAAAAAGCCATTTCAAACCCAAACCGATTGCGGCAGATGGCTGTTGGCCCTGAGCCTTCCTGTTAAAAGGGATTTTTTTTCTTCCCAGTGTTGCCAATATGCTGCACAGGATGGGAGACTGTGAAAAACTGAAGATTCAAAGCATTTTTTTGTTTTTAACAGTGCCCTGAAATGAAGTTTGTTGTGACTTGGCACTATGTAAATGAACTGAATTGATTTTGGAGTGCAGAAATTGTTGTTGTTGATATTCATCACTGATACACCAGCATGTAATAACTAACTATGACCATGTATGTTCATTCTGACAAAAAGTTACCCTCATCCTGCTCTTGGATAAAAGTTACCCCAAAGGCCGGAAGTATCAAAGCTCATTTTAATCTTGAGGACACCTGATGGGTTGCCCATTTCTAACAGTTAATTTACTGTAGAACTCAACATGCATTGTGTGTAATAAAAATACAAATAAATAACAATAATAATAAAAGGCCACCTACCTATATGGGTCCTGTATTCTCACATATTTTTTCACACCTCATCATATTACCAAGGGGTTCTACCTGCAACATACAGCAGGTAAAATAAGTATTGAACACGTCACCATTTTTCTCAGTAAATATATTACTAGAGGTGCTAATGACATGAAATTTTCACCAGATGTCGGTAACAACCCAAGTGATCCATACATACAAAGAAATCAAACCATAAATATCCAGAAATTAAGTTATTTGTAATAATGTGGAATGGCACAGGGGAAAAAATATGGAACACATGAAGAAAGGGAGATATAAAAAGGCATGGAAAGCCAAGACACCAGCTGAACTCTCAGTAATTAGAAAGCAAGCCTGCCCCTTGTCAGTGCAAGTTAATATCAGATGGTTCAGTCCCAAATGATGGCCAGGTATCACACAAGAACCATCTGATGATGGGTAAAAGTAAAGAGCTCTCTCAAGACCTTCACAACCTTATTGTTGCAAAGCATAATGATGGTATCGGTTACAGAAGAATGTCTAAACTTCTGAAGGTTCCAGTGAGCACTGTTGGRGCCATAATTCAGAAGTGGAAAGAACATTATTTCACCATAAACCGACCACGACCAGGTGCTCCTCGCAAGATGTCTGACAGAGGAGTGAAAATAATTATCAGAAGAGTTGTCCAAGAGCCAAGGACCASTTGTGGAGAGCTTCAGAAAGACCTGGAATTAGCAGGTACTATTGTTTCAAAGAAAGCAATAAGTTATGCACTGAACCACCATGGCCTGTATGCACGCTCACCACRCAAGACTCCACTGCTGAAGAAACAGCATGTTGAAGCTCGTTTAAAGTTTGCTGCACAACATTTAGACAAGCCTGTGTAATACTGGGAGAATATAGTCTGGTCAGATGAGACCAAAACTGAACTGTTTGGATGCCAGATTACACATCATGTTTGGAGGTCAAATGGCACTGCACATCAGCCCAAAAACACCATACCAACAGTGAAGTTTGGAGGTGGGAACATCATGGTGTGGGGCTGTTTTTCAGCATATGGTACTGGCAAACTTCAAATAATTGAAGGAAGGATGAATGGAAAAATGTACAGAGACATTCTTGATAAAAATCTGCTTCCATCTACCAGGATGATGAAGATGAAATGTGGCTGGACATTTCAGCAATGACCACAAATACAAAGCCAAGGAAACTCTCATCTGGTTTCAGAGAAAGTAAATAAAGCTGCTGGAATGGCCCAGCCAATCACCTGACCTGAATCCAACAGAAAATCTATGGAAAGAACTAAAGATCAGAGTTCATAGAAGAGGCCCACGAAACCTTCAAGATTTGAAGACTGTTTGTGTGGAAGAATGGGCCAAAATCACACCAGAGAAAAAAAAAAGAAAAAAGAATGGGCCAAAATCACACCTGAGCAATGCATGCCACTAGTTTCTAGGAGGCGTCTTGAAGCTGTCATTGACAACAAAGGCTTTTCTACAAAGTATTAGATAAATTTCGGTAAGAGTGTTCAATACTTTTTTCCCTGTGCCATTCCACATTATTGTAAATAACTTCATTTCTGGACATTTATGGTTTGATTTCTTTGTATGTATGGATCACTTGGGTTGTTACCGACATCTGGTGAAAATTTCATGTCATTAGCACCTCTAGTAATATATTTACTGAGAAAAATGGTGACGTGTTCAATACTTATTTTACCTGCTGTATCTATGAGTTCAACAATGAGACGGTGATTGAAAAGGTGATGAAAAATTATTAATTCAGCTCCCCTAATGTCTGTTTTGATTAAAGCATTGACGGCTTCCATAGTGCAGTACAACTGTAACAAGATGACCATAGATGGTGGCTTGTATGAAGTTCCTTCCAATATGTTTAGTTTCCTGAGATCATGAAGAAAATATTATATAAATAAATCAAAAACAGTCAAAATGCATGAATGCCTCATTTCTCAATGAACAAGGCTGATGAATTCTTCATAACACTAACTTGCACGTATTCATGTGCATATTTGTGTTTAAAGATTTATAAAGAACACTGATTTTTCCTAGTTTTTGTTCTTTATTTTTTATTTCTTGGTTTCTTTGTACACACTTGCAAAAAATAAAAATAAGCCTACCTCTGTCATTGGCATTAACCAGTAAATGTTTATATTAGTTTAATCATGTGACACTCATTGCAAACACACTTAGCAGTTGGTAGGACCATGAATAAAGAGTTAGGCTTGACAGAGCACTAATGAAATTCTCCCAAGAGTCTTTAGAAAGCCTTTCATATGTCTTAATGAGAAAATCCAGAGTGACTGTATAATGGGTGTGTGTACGCCGTCAGAACAGGTCTGTTCTTCTGCATTGATGTGTCTTTACAATATGACGGGCTATGCTTGGTCCATGCATACGGACATCACCGTAGTAGCAGCAAAGCCTCTTAGCACTTTGAAGCCGAGGCCTTACTCTGTGAGGTTAGCACTGTTATTGAGACCCATCAGCATAATTATTCCCAATCTTGTCAGCCCTGCCCTTTCCGACTACCCAAACCACCGCCCTTGACTGGAACACTTGAGTTAAATTAGCCAGCATGCACCCCATAGCACATGCATTACATTAGCTTCATTTATTGTTCAGGGATTGGAACTCGCTGTTATTGATCTTGCCCATGTTAATTGCGGTAAAGGGGCCTTTTTCTTCCAATTTCTCTATTGATCTGAAATCCCATCCTTCAGTGGCTTAATAAGGCTGCTAATTTACAGAACTGTCTTTCATTTTTATGCTGTCATGGCAGTTTTGGATTTGAATGTTTTTTGGTTGCATGCTTACATCACTGAATTCTCTCAACTGTCAAAGTTAGTATAATATATTTAATAAAAATAGTGAATATGTCATATTGCTAAATTTGTATAACTCTAGCTTAAATAGGCCCAACATATTGAAGAACATACACACCTCTGTATCTTCAGGCTTTTTTTCAGGGCATCTTAGTTTTAATTTGTTTTAAAACAAAAACACAACACACGTGGTTTGTGGTTTTGAGTAAAATTTATGCCCCACCTATGAGCACAAGCTTACCCCCATTGCTGTCATAAAAAATGTGTTTTGTAAATGGGAAATGTATTGTAATGAAAATTAGTCATTTATTGCAAGGTCAAGCAAGTATGTAAAAATGATAAACATTGTCTGTCTTAAATAATTTAATATTCTCATTGCTGATTTCATCCATACATTCATAGGTCCATCCACATACATGTACATACTGTACATACATGGCCAAATCCTGGTTATAATTCTCTTGTGTGTTAAATTTAAGTATAAGAAAATGCAAGGCTCTTAATTCCCTGACAGCTAAAAAAAATGGATCATCTAATCCATTGATTAAAATTCAATGTTTTAATTTTATTGGGATCCACACCCACACCCCACACCGCACTTCACCCCAACTCCCACACATTCACAACAAGCATGCCCACACAAGACCTAAGAACTGTTGGTAATTTCACTCAATTACCTAAAAAAAACTAAAAAAGACTCCTGCCTTTTTTTTAAAGGATTTTGGTAATTAATATATTTAGAACTTTTGCTGTTAGAGCAGCCAATCTAGCAATTTTCTGGGTTGATTATCACATGTCACATCAATATATAACATTAAATTATTTACTGAATGAAACATTTTGGCTTCAATTGTTGGCAGTACAGTGAAAGTAAATAGAGTTTCTTCATCAATCTTTTTTATGTAGATGTGCAGCTCAATTTTAAAAAAACAATTAAAATACTCAAATTAAAAAAGTCTACATTCACACAACAAAGTAAAACTTTTTTTCAAATGCAGAAAAATCAAAACTACTCTAAAAAAGACAAGTTTATAACATCTGGTTATATTGTATTTAAAAAAAGCTCAGTAGTTTTTTTTTCCAAGTTTTTGTCTTTCAACACCTTTTCTAAACAATTCCCATTATTTCCCCAAATCCCTGCTTTTCCTCTCTAGTCTCTAACCATTGTAACATGCTACTTTCAACAAGCCTACAATTTTAACAATCTCATTGAAAATTACACGAGCTTTGTTATCTTGTGGATTGTGTTGTGTTTACACAGTGTACTTATGTTAATTTCAAAAGATTTCTCCTCCTTACCTGGAAGTTTTTTTAAATCAAATATTCTTTGAAATCTGAACAGTGCAGATTTTGCACCATGTGCCAAATTGTTCTTCATGAATATGCAAAATCTGATATAAATATTTTTATGTGTTTTATTGGCTACTCTTGTGCTGTTACATATTGTAGG
The DNA here is from genome assembly GCF_001266775.1 of Austrofundulus limnaeus. Classification (NCBI taxonomy): domain Eukaryota; kingdom Metazoa; phylum Chordata; class Actinopteri; order Cyprinodontiformes; family Rivulidae; genus Austrofundulus; species Austrofundulus limnaeus. The sequence continues at coordinate 265,969 of NW_013952480.1, forward strand.
TGGTTTCTGAACCACACAGAATGTAAGATTGTAACATTATTTTAAATCTTATTATGCAAAATTGACATTTTTTAGCTTTTCTTTCATGTTACAAAGTCATTCCATCACCATAAAACATACCTAGTGTGTTGCTTTGACTCATTCCTACATGTGTGAGAAATCTTTGAGTCTCTTGGTAGCCATTCAGAGCTGTCTAAACACTTGCTTACACAAAGCACTGCCTACTTACCCAAAAGTCCTCCCTGAAGCTCAGTTCCCAAAGCTCCCATCCCACAGTGCATCTTTCCCCTGCATCTCCCCAACACAGCTCCACCACTAGTGGCAGCAACAGTTAGCAAACACCTGGTGGAACTTCACGTCTTGCAATACGAACTACAAAACATAATGATTGATGACTGGGAGATATTGTCAAGCTGAAATACTTTTTTAAGATCCTCGGTACTCACTTTTCAGAAAACAATTTCTGGGTCTGATGTGGGACCATTCGAGTAAGGTTCAACTGCTTCCTGAGTTGCCATTTTCCAAATATGATGTTATATAATGTTGCTTATTTTTTTACAACACAATACAACGTTCCTAGAAAAAGTTGTAAATGGCATGATGCATTGTTGTGAAGATGTGCTGAAATGGGAGTTTCATAAACGGTAGGAGGTTCTTAAAGAGACAGAGGCCAATATAAAAGTGTTTAGATAGGCTATGATGCAAAACCAAATTTATTTTCAATGTGTGCAGCATTTTTGTTAGAACTGAACGTAACATAGTTACCTGATTGTGGAATAGAATTGAACTATGTGACTGGAAAATACACAATCCCCCACTAAATATTTAGTTTGCCTCTGGTTAGGGTAGGGGTTCAGAGTGAGGGAATAAGATATGGGGTGTAAAGGATTCCAGGAGACCCAGACATGGAGGATGGTAGTGCTGTACTGCATGTACCACAGTACATTTCTTGTTAGATATTCACAGACGTTTGAATTGCTTTCATCCACGGTCAGGAGACTTAATCCTGGATAATCACTCCATATTTTTGTCATGTTAAGTCAATATTTATGATAATGCAATGCATATATTGAACTTATACACACACACACACACACA
>NW_013952480.1:267203-269276 GCF_001266775.1 Austrofundulus limnaeus
TATATACAGTATATAGGGGTGCAAGGATACAGAAGATTCACGATTCGGTTTGGTTCGATACTTTAGTCTCACGGTTCGATATTTTTTCGATACAAAAAAGAAAAATTTCCATGACCTTCATAACTTGTAATTTGTTGAAATTAATTGTGAACATTTGTTTAACCTCAAAAGTACAGTTTTTAAATTAAATGTTGGTGAAACATCAAGTTTCTCAGTGGATCTGTGCTCAACAATGCAGCTTGGGTGGAGTAGTCGAACACAGATCTACTGAGCATTCAACACAGCACAGCTTCAGAAGACAAACAGATAAAATAAATGTTACAAATCTGTATTGTTCGATACAAGTGTGTATTGAACCTAAAGCACTGTATTGAACGGTTCGAAATGGGTACATGTATTGTTGCACCCCTAATATATACATACAGTATCCTTTATCTGCGTAAATCTGTCTTTGATGCTGTTTTTATCCTTTACCGTATTTTTTTTTTTTTTACTGGAAATTCATTTATACTCTACATTGAGTTTGTAGAGTAGAGTCAATGTAAAGCCTATGGGTGTTAGATGGGAAATGAACTTTCTAGGTTATTTGACAAAATGTATTATCTCATCAGATGGTAGCTGTTACTCAGGACTCTTTTTAAGTCTTCCAGGAGAATGTAATGGTTCTGAGGCAATGCAGAATATCATCTATTCAATACTTATTTTCCATACATAACTTCCTTGCCACTTTCTCCTCTTCTGCATTGACTCTTTTTACCCATTCTTCCATTGTCCATCCCTCATATTTTAGGTGTACTGTGCACAGATGGATGAGGTTGTTTGAATACTGGGAGAAAAAAAAATAGATTTCAATGCTTGAGATGAATATTGCTTCACAGCATGAAGCCCTGAACACAATTGGCGTGCGAACAAAATTACCATCAATTTGATTTGCTGAGATTAATTAAGTAGCATTACAGAAACTCTCACTTTCCTGACAGCCCTGCCACTGCTGGTTCAACCATATAATTGTTGTTTTTGGTGGTCGGGGTGGCGGGGGTTGAGTGATGCCGCTTCTCTCTTTTGCTTATTCTGTCATTCTGATGAGCATTTTTCTTTGACTGGACCAGCAATTTTAAATCTGAATACACTCATTAATATCATTGGCATGCTTTTGTACACACACGCACACACACACACACACAAAGGGGGAAACCAATATTCCTTTTTGTTTTCTAACAATTGCATGTCTATCAGTGCCAAACACTTGTCAACATGATCTTTGGAATTATTCAACAGTATGTATGAGCACAACATGCATCACTGTGCACTTCCATGTAAACAGCTTCTGCGACAGCTAATGCTTGACTGTTTACCTCAACGGTTTATAGACTCACTCACAAACTAGAATAATTCAGATTAATAATTACTGTCATACATAATGATATGACAGGAAATAAGTTTGGAAAAATAAGTTGGTGTTGTTTTAGAAAGGGAAAGCCATTGGTCTTGTGTGTGTGCATTTGCGACCAATATATAAATTCCACAAAGAAGTGACCAAAATGTGATTTTTTTTTCTGTGTTATTAAAGAGACAGCTCACTTTACCTTGAAAATTTGATTTGATTTGATTTGATTAATTTATTCATTTATTCATTTCATTTAAAACAAAAAAGTTTACATTACAAAAAATACAAAACTTATATCACAAAGAAAGGCAGCAGAACGAAGAAAAAAATTCTTATAATATCTACCCCTTTTTACAAAGAAAAAAAGAAGAAAAATACTAATAATCTTCTGGTTACAAAAATACAACAAAACAGAAACAACAACAAATAAAACTTACATGAATACCCCTTATTCTGATTTATATTTGTTCAATAAACCAAGTTAAATCATTATTTTAAACACAAACAATGATCCAGCATTTCTAACATCACTCTCCAGATCATTCCACAGTTTCACTCCCTGTAAAGATATACAGGTGCTGGTCATAAAATTAGAATATCATGAAAAAGTAGATTTATTTCAGTAATTCCATTTAAAAAGTGAAACTTGTATATTATATTCATACATTACATACAAACTCATATAT
>NW_013952480.1:272262-298777 GCF_001266775.1 Austrofundulus limnaeus
GCAGATGTATGTAATAAAACTCATCAGGAAATCCAGCTTCAAAGGCTTTTCTCTCACTAGCAGACCCATTCTGCTAGACTTCGTGTCTGCGAAGATCTTTTGAGTTCTGTATGATAAGCGGCCATTTTGAGTACATCAAAGGTTCTTAGACAGTACTCAAACAACAGAAGGTCTGTTGCATCCTGTTGTTATCTTACCACTCGTAGATAATAAACAAAGGTTTTGGGGTAAGTGAATGGGTCACTGTTCTCTTGTAAACATGGGCAGAGTCATGTGATGGCCAGAGTTTGGAGCATTAACATTTCACTCCAAGTTATTGCTACAATATGATAACTTGTGGAGTGATAGAGAGTAAAATACTTCTGTCTCTGCACCTTGACCTTGAGATCAGATCTGGCCACGTCATTGACCCAAATGAGATTTGCTCGGTTTGATCCAAAAAGAAACATTGACTTTTTTCAATGCGAAAAAATGTCAAGCATAAACACAAACATCAAGCAGTAATTTCATAGTCTACAAATCACTGTTTTGATGAAAACACATCAATCGGCACTTTTATTATTTACTCTCTAGAACATTAACAGAATATTTTTGTTTTAATGGTCAAAAGCCAGAAAAAAAAGGAAACAGCAAATTTCTATTTACAGACAAATCAACAGCCACCCCAGTAACACACACAAAGAAACACACACTTTTCAATTTTTCACCTACTTTCCTCCTCCTTTGTACTGCGTAACCTAATGAAGCACATATATATGCATATATAGAGGCTCATTTGTACTTCCAGAGAAGAAATTTGGATAGATGGCAAAAGTAATATCACATGAAAGTAATTTTAACCAGGTCCAAACCTCTGAGCGAGCAAATACCTACTTTCCTATCATCTATTTGTCACGCTACTATAGGAGGATTCTGGCAAAACACAAAAGGTCACAATGAGAGCAGACATAACTCAGTGGGACAAGAAAACATATTACGGAAAAAAGCACAAGACGAAAAAGAGAGAGGGAGGAAAGAACAGCTAAGTAAGGCTTTGCATTAAAAAAAGCAGCTGGACACAAACAGATAAGAGTGGACTTGGAAAAAAAGGAGGAAAAATAGAATTAGTGAAAAAAGAAAGTGCAGTGGGAGGAATGCTCAGAGGATGCAACATGATGTCAAGTACTCTGTGCTGCCAGTAGTCATGTAAGTTGGTGGGTTAACTCCTGTGTCTCTGTGGACCCTGGCTCAGTTCCACTCCCTCTGAGCTTTCAGCTAGGCTAGTTTCAGCTGAACCCCAGCCATGTGAATTGTTGAAGATTGATCTGACTCTTCAGCCGTACTAAATTTCTACTCAGGCAGGCCAGAAAGTCACCAGAGGAAGTGATATTATGGAAATCCTCAAGACAGTGTGAGCTTACCTTAAACACGAGAAGAAAACAAATTACATGTAAATCAAGAATGCATGTGTTTCAGTACTGAATGAATGAAACTACTGAGACCAACTAACTGGACATCTTCAAAAAGTGACAGCATAGCACCACAGGATGATTGATGTTTCTGTAGCTATACCATGATTTTAAACTGACACAATGGGCCTCATGCAAGAACATGTTCGTATTCTCCTAAATTTCTCTTACTTTTGTTCGTACAAAGAGTTCGTACGAACATGTCATGTCAGATTCAACAAACTCTTCTATCTTCAGGAAAAGGGTGTAAATGAGCTGCGTAAATTCCACCTGTTCATATCCAGCTGCTCGTGCACGCGAGAGGAGATTAGCATAATCACCACCCCAAAAACACCATATAAGGCTATGTTTCCTGCCTCAGATACAAGGAAGTGTCCATTCATGAAATATGACAGCAAAAATTAAAAAGAACTTTACAAATTCAGAGATTGAAGTCCGTCTGTCAGAGATCCAGAAAAGAAAATCTATCATTTTTTGCAGGTCAGCTGTGGAATAATATGAGCTGCCAAAAATATGAACAGCTTTGTTAAATCATTTTCATTTATTCAGAAGCCACACAGTTGCACACCGTACCCGTTAATGATGCAAACATATAACAAGGTATACAATATTAGCTGACACTTCTGTTTTGTCTCAGTCAGCTGGGTCATGCATGTTATGGCATTTTTGCATTACAAGGCCCGGCCGATTACCCTGGCCCTGGTTGTGTTTGCTTTGAGCAGAATGCTGCCTCAATGTGGGCGGGAATAATTGTATCAAAAATGTGCAAATCTTCATCATTTCATTTGTAACACAACAATGGATGACATCAGACGTATTGTGTTTCTCTCTAATTCAAGATCAGCTGAAACAGAGCAAAACAATGTCACATCGGTACCAGTCGCCCAACATGGTTAAAAGCCCAGGTCTCTGTGTTCCAGAAGTCAGTGGGCCATAATGGCAAATATGCAGTGCCTGCTGGGCCTTACAATGAAAATTCACAATTAGAGAGAGTCCTAGCAGGGCAGTGCAGACAACACTCCAGTTTATTATTTTGGTCTTTTTGTTATTATCAATTCAAACTAAACTATTTGGATATAAATTTGGACCTTTCTTTTTTAAAACTTTAGGTATACCTGGCTCCGGAGTTATGTCTCAGCAGTTAGCAACTATGCACCATCCATCTACTTTACATCTGATTTGTGGTCTATTAAAAATAACGAACAATTACAAAGCAGATGTAACAGTTAAAAAATGAAAAAAAAGTAGCAACGTCATTGAAAGGAAATAAAACGTTGTAGAAGTGAAGGGAAGGTGCACCATGGAGCTGTTGACTTACAGCAAGAAAGGTCACAGATTTTCCTCTAGCCTTTGTGTTTGCATGTCCTTGTGCATTAATAAGTACTCTGAGTACTCCGGTTGACTCCCACAAAAAAAAAAAAAAAAGCATGCATGTAAGTTTTATTGGCAACTCTAAATTGTCCGAGTTAGTTTGACTGACTGTCTTTTTTGTATGTGACCATGTTATGAACTTGTGATTTGTACAGGTTGCCCCTTACCTCTCTCATAAAACTGGGGATGGGCACTATAGCTCCCTTGCGACCCAGAAAGGAGATAAATAAATAAATAAATAAATAAATAAATAAATAAATAAATAAATAAATAAATAAATAAATAAATAAATAAATAAATAAATAAATAAATAAATAAAATAACAGGTAAAACAATTTGAATGGAGAAAGGAAGATTTCTAAAGAGGACACTAAAATTCGTCAAGACAATTTTCAATAAAATATTAACTCAAGAAGTGGAAAATATTTCTGTCATCCCCACACTTCCTTGGGCAAAATAAAACAGAAAATATGATCTAAAGAATCTACTGCATACGAGTTTTGCCAAACTGAAAGTGTTTTGGCAGAAATAATGCACAAAAAAGCTGAATTCGTTTGAGGCAGCAAATTTGTAACATGTCAAAGAAGGTATAATTCTAAGTTTCACCAGTTGTCCAAACTCTGGAATAATAATTAAAAGCATAAGTAAAAGCTTTAACTTTTACATGTCACTGCATTGATGAGGTAAATTGTAGTTTGGTGTTTAGCTTTATGTTAAATACTTTTTTTTCCTAAAGAAAATGCTTGAGATTGTAATCATGTCAAACGAATGCACCTTTGTAACTAACCAAATACTGTATACTGACATAATAGTCAAAGATACAGCTGGTGCTGTTAGCAGTCCAGATTTTATATTTAGCTCTAGAATTAAACTTTTCAAAAGAATAAAATGTATGGCGTATTTTTTTTTTTTTTTTTCAGCATGTGTGCTTTACAACAGCATGGAAGGTTTTGCTCAGAAAGGTGGAACATTTAGTTCCATCCATATGGCTCATTTGACTTCATCTGTGCAGGATAAAAAATGGCTGCCTTTTGTCTTTCATTTGTCTTCATAAAAGTGCTGCTGCTTTGCATTCCAGATACACCTGTGACTGGGACAACAACAGGAGATAATCTCATTAGCTGCACCTGGGCCACAGACAAATGCTCGTTTTATCCCTAACTGGATCTGTCTTTTTTTATTTTTATTTTTTCTTCTTTCTTCTAGCACTGTTTTGAGTGTAACGGTGCTATTTATAATTTATAGCTTCAAACAACATTTATCTTTATTTTAAGAGATTTCCAGGCTCCATCTACCATTAAAACACTAACGATCACATTATATGGAGGACTATATGCTAATATACTCAATGACGAAAAAGCTTAGCACCCAATTAGGATGTCATTTAGTATACTTGCGGACCAAAACTTTTTTTATCAATTTCCTTTTGTCAGAGGGCATTATGAATGGTAATTTAAGTGTTACATTACAAAGTACCATCAGTATAGCCTTACTGCCAACTCTGTTACCTCTTTGATTTGATATTTTAGACAATACAAAATTGTCAGTTGACCTTTGAATGCGTGAAGTTTAATTTAATTTCCACCACTTCTAGGTGAATAGCGTTTTGTGTATTACAGTCTATTTTTTCAGTTTTATTCAAATAGTATATGAACTTCACACTGAAAAACACATTAGACAAATCCCATAGCATCAGCCCAACCAATCCTACAAAAATGTGATATGAGCTTCTACCTACAGCAGAGAGGTCTAGTTTCAAAAGAAGTGTTGAACTCAGCAGAGCATGGAAAAAAGGGAATGAGAAGGATAAAGAGGCACTTCATTGCCACATCTATATTGTATGCCTTGCAGTTGTATAAAATGCACTCGCTGCTCGGATTCTGTATGAGTACAGGCAATTTAGTATGAGATAACTTAAAGCCATGACACAGATTCAGTAGAATGTTATGGAGGGCTGAATAGATGCTATGATAGTAGCACTAGGGAACTGTTGCTGTGTGAACATTTATGCAGCCAGCTTTCCCCGGGGTGGACTGAGACAGACCTCAGCATCCTGTCATCCATGTGACACCTGGTAAGAATCGGCTCGCTTCACCTAAACTCACACAGCCGCCCACATCGCATTCAAGCACACGCATGCTCTGCTTGGCACATAACCCTTTCTTCTCCTCCATCTAGCCCTGTCACTATGAGTTTCATGTCATTCAGAAATCTGGTCACCCCTCAGAAAGGCCACTCGCACACCCGGGTCCTTGCCTAATGCACGGACAGTCTGACATGACCCCCTCCATGTGTTTAACTAGTGACCCCTCTCCAAGGCTCCCATGCTGTTAATAACACACATTACCACCCACTGTGATACAAATGTTTTTTTTTTTTGCCCTGGGATACAGCACTGAAGCTTTTTGCTGAGAAGAGAGAGAAAACAAAAAAACAAAAACAAAAAAAAAAACATAAAGGCTCTTGCTATGTGATCTTCAAACTAGGGGTCATGTATAGACTGGAGGCAATAACACCAATGGTTGTTAACTCATTTGGTTCCAGTAAATTGCACAGAGAGAATTTGTAGAGTCTTACCGTTGACTTCAGCATTTTACTTTTTTTATGTTTAATGTTGTGCCTTGTCTTTAATAGAAAGTTTCATACTATAAAAAGAAGTTAAATGCCTAGTAATCCTTGAAAGAACAGATTTCATCTTAGAGTAATTATTCTAATGTTAAATTAAGGTGGCAGTAAAGGCTAGTCATCAGAAGATATAGGGTATTCAAATGGCGACCCATGTATGACTTTTGCACAGTCATCTGTTGCTCGCCATTTGAAGCCCTGCCATTGAAGTCGCCAATGAAGCCCCGAACACTCCACTTTCCCCTTAAAATTGGAATTTTTATTTATTTATTTATTTATTTATTTATTTATTTATTTATTTATTTATTTATTTATTTATTTAAATATAAAAATATTTTAAAAATATTTTGTAAATTTACAAATCAATACAACAAAATAAACTAATTTTGAGAAACAATGGCCCCCAGAGCAATTTTTTTTTTGAGTAGCCTACGTTTTGGCTCAGAAAGGGTTGCATTTAAAAACACACAACAGAGAACTGTGCACACTGTGATTTGGATTAAACTTGAAAAACTGTTTACATTATGCACAAAACCTCAGTCACCAAAGTATGGATAGGTTTAACATTTCAAGAAGCCCCAGTATCTTGAAATAGACAGATAGACCGATCTACCAAATTAGTCAGACTAAGTCCAAATGTGGGTGCTGTTCCCACAGTTCAAGAGACCCACACAAGCCAATAGTCCAGTTGATTTCAATGAGTTAAACAGTTCATCAAAGAGTCGATCAATACCGGATAGAGATGTGATGTTCATGAATGATCTAAACCTTTTTAGTGCCTCCTTACGACGAAGGAAAATAACTGAGTTGCAGACAGTAAAGAGTCAATTCATAGTTTTTATGTTTTCTGTTTCTTCTTATATTTTTGTTTGTCCTCCTTAACCACAGAGACAATAACTCCTTAGCTTTTTTCATGGAAAACAAGCTGAGGGGTGGAGTACAGCAGCTCAGGGGAAAAGAGGGAGGACATTTCTGCTTGACAGAACACACGGTTCTGCCCATGAGATGTGATGTCACCACACATGGCATACGTGAGGACGTTTATCCTTAAATGATGACGTAACTTGTTCAAAATCAAACAGCTCTAAGAAAAAAAAAAGTATTGTTAAAATCTGGATCCCTTCAAAGATATATTTGTTTCATCTCTACTGAATAAGTCTTTAGGATTTTTCAGTGTATGTATAGATTATTGTGTGTGTGGTAGGGGGGAGGGGGGACCAGGCTGAAATGCCTCCTACCACACAGGAGGTCCAAGAATTCTGATCACAGATTCTTTGGCCCTCACCATCATAAGAAACCTGGCCAGTTTGTTGGTTTCCAGTCTCTAAGCACAAAACACATGTTTTCACAGAATAGAGGCATCTGGAAGCTGAAAGACATATCAGTAGATATCTGACAGTCATAGTAAAAAATAAACGGATTGAAACTGTTTAATGCCTGTAGCATCTCTGAAACTCTGCCAGTCACACCAATGCTGTCCCAACAATGTGCACCGTCATGTTTTTTTAGAACTTGAAAACTGCAAAATCTCACCAGATTTCACACTTAATCAAGATAATGGTGGACAATTTAAATATACAGTATATATAAGATGGAGAGAATGACCTCAAACTCTAAAATGACTGGGTTTCAGGGTTTTAGACTAAGATCAGTTTTTGTTAAGAAAAAAGATGAGCTGTAGAAGCTTGGTAATCACAACACTCGTCTTATTAATTGATATAGCATCTACCATTCTATATTACCAGAGAGGTACATCGTGTACTGCATTGTATATGTAGTCTGTAATAAATGCAATACTGAGGTTGGTTTGAGTGGCATTGTTAAATGTAGGAAAAGACGGTGCTGCCTTGATTTTGCATGCTGGCTTAGCTTAGTAACCTCAGGCAACTATGTGCCTCCCACTGACTTTCATGCTGCACTGCTTCTTCAACATTTTTTACTCTGCAGATAAAATCAAGTTTTACAGGACACGGATATATCTGGATGGGTCAGTATGACAGCCATGAATTATGCAACTGAAGAAAGCCATAAAGATGGAAGTACATTAGGACATACTTTCATACTTTAGCCCCTCCAGTTTTGAGAAATAAGGGGGTGTGGATTGATAAGTATTTCTATGGCGGAGAGCTGGTTTGTGTCATTTGTTACTTTGATATTGATTGTCAAGGTCACAGCCATTACTTTTCTATGTTCTCTTCCTCATTGCAGTTCTGCACTTGAAGTCTAACTTTTTTTTTTTCTTTTTCCCGCTGTTGGGTGTCAGGAAATAACACAGCCTAAATCAGATGATTTTTTATTCCTGTGCATTACTGTGAAAGACTTGCTGCAATCTGTTCTGTCTGTCCCCGCCTTCTTCACATTCCTTGATTACAGAAGGTGATGCATAGCATTGACTACAGGAAATCACTGATTAATGCTAAAAATATCACCAAAGCATTTTCTATATGAAGCCTTTCCAGTGAGGCACACTATAAATGCTGTGTTTGTGCTATTTTGCCTCTTTTACTTGTTTTTTTACAATAACTATTGTGTTGATAAAATTAGAGATTACCTCCCAAAAATCTATTTCAACAACAGAGCAGAAAGTGACTAAAAGAAAAAAAGAGGCATCTTGTGAAGATGTTTAAAAGGTGCTGTATGTACAATAATAAGTGCAGTAAAGTGACAGTTACATCCTTTCATCGCCTCCCCTTCATTGTACGACAGCAGAAAGCTCCAAGGAGACCCACTTTTTTTTCTTTTTCTTGCTCTCTCTCACACACCCATTTGACACTCAGTCTTTAATCCTCAAGGTCCTGATCTCCTCCTCACACTTTTTTCACTAAAATCTGCTACTTTTCCCCCATTGTCTCTTTAATGCTTTATTATACTGCAAGCATCCATATTTTTCCCCACCCTGTTGCTCAGAGTCAGATATTATAGGTAGATTTCTGATAAACTGAGCAGACACATGGGATTACAGATTCAGGAATTAGTGCATTCTAATCTATTCAAATTGTAGCATTTCAATTTTTTGATACAGGGGTTTATTTACTCCTGTCTTCTGAAATTGATCCTGTGTTAACCTAACCTACTGCAAGTTAGCATGAAATAGTGCAACAAATTGTTAGAAGCTGTGTAAAATATAAAGCTTCAAAGGAAGTGGTTGATCTAATGGTCCCTGCAGACTTTTTGCTATTGATAACCGGAGACGAGTGGATTGAGTAGACATCTTGCAGTGTGTCTTTGTCTTTTCCCAGACACGTTGTCAATACCTGTTCTCTGATGCATTTTTCTAGTTCTAAACGTTCAAGTCCATCAGAGGATCAGGCTTCAGGCCATGATGTCTTGAACCAATCATCAGCTTGTTAGCATCTTGCCTGCCAAGTTATCACTTAGTATTTTGTTGGGGAAATTCATCTGAACAGAATCCATTTTTTTGCATGTGTGTGTCAATTGGTTAACCATCTGTTTGTTCATTACCAGGTTTTCACTAATGTTACAGTAAAACAGTATCATAAAAATGAATTGTTCAGTATTCCTGTTATTTTTTGATTATTAATGGTAAATTATAATCTTATTTAGTTTTAGAAAAGTTCCATCTCTGTAAAGCTTACTTTGGCCTTCTCAGATTCACCAGTCAGTTGTCAGAACACACCATTTCTGTAAAATATAGTTTTTCAAAAGTTATTATTCACGGCAAATATTATGGTCTTTTCATTAAATATCTGTCATATCTGTCTTTGTTTTGTTTTTATTTTTTGTCTGTTTCTTCACTACTTTGTCCCTTTACCTACAGCTTTTTAATATACACGCCCATAGCAGTTTAGCCTCTCTTACAATGCCAAAAGACAGGGCAGCCTAATAAAAATTGGAATATAAAAGTGTCCTTTTAGTAAGGCAATTTATAGCAGAAGAGTCCAAGGCTTCGCTTTACCACTGGCAAGCCCTGTTTACTTCATGAAGGGCTTGTTTAATGCCTCTAAATCATGAATACTAATACTGATGATGTAGCCTTCAACATGGCTCCCTGTCACAGCCTGGACCCCTGTCTGTTTCTTGCTACCAACTGTAAAAAATGTAAAAATTCAATAAATAAATAAATACATATGAATGGCCCTTTTTTGTTTAACGTAAAATACTGCAGCCTTCAAAAATATATTAGAGTGTTATTTGGTGAGAAAGGATGAGGAGTATAACAGTGGAAAAACATAGAGAGGAAGAATGTTTCACAGAGAATATGGAACATCTTTCTGTGGAGGGGACTGATCGATCATCAGTCCTACAATGGAAATTTAAAGATCACAGCTTGGAATTTTGCCTCTGGCGAAAAACTGATGGAAGACCACATGGGGAGATGGGATGGAGAAAAACAGGTGGTACACAAACAAAATATGAGTGACTAGAATGAAAAGAGAGCTTGTTCGGTGGTGTCACTACAGTATTAAAGACCCCACCCCGCCTGCTCTTGTGGCATTTAAAAAACAGACAGCAGGTCCCCTCAATCAGTAATCCCTCTCTCAACCACCACAGATTTTTCCCCTCCTTGTGTCAAAGGATCTGTGCCGCAATTCTCTCTTCCAAAATGTAAAGTTTCTCTTTTTTAAAAACCCTGCAACAAAACTACTTATTAAATAATGATATTCAAACTCAGCCACTGAGCTTAATCAGTTTATAAAAATAAAACACATGCACTCACTATGTTGTCATACACACAGTTGCGCTTCCGAAAATATTATGTTGCTCATTCTCACACATATACTTTGTTATTCCCTTCTTCTACTTGTATTGTTCAATGATCTCTCATAACTCCCCATCTTCTGACACATATCCATAGTCAGGTCGCTGAGGCAACAGGCCCAGGAGAGAAACAGAGACATCCCTCTCCCCAGTAACACTTTCCAGGTCGTTCTGGTAAACGCTGAGTTGTTCCCAGGCCACAGAGGACACATAATCCCTCCAGCAAGTCCCGCGTTATCCCGAGGGCCTCCTACCAGTGGGAGGTGCCCAGAAAACCTCAAAAGGAAGGCATCCTAATCAGACGCCCAAACCACCTCAACTGACTCCTTTCAGTGCAGAGAAGCAGCAGCTCTACTCTAAGCTCCCCACATATGACAGAGCTCCTCACCCTATCTCTAAGGCTCAGTCCTGTCACCCTACGAAGGAAGCTCATTTCAGCCACTTGTATCCAGGAAATTATTCTTTTGGTCATGATCCACACCTCATGACCACATGTGAGGGTTGGAACGTAAACTGACCAGTAAATGAAGAGATTTGCCATTCAACTCAGTTCTTTCTTCATCATGTCCAACTGAAGCAACGCCCTCATTACATAGGATGAGGCGTCAATCTGTCCATCCATCTCATGCGCCATCCTACCATAATTCTTGAACAAGACACCCAGAATAATTAAACTCCACCACCGGAGGCAGATACCCTGATCCAGAGGGAGCATTTCACCCTTTTCCATTTGAGGACCATGGCCTCAGATTTAGAGGAACTGACTCTCATCCCAGCCACTTCACACTTAGCTGTAAACTGCACCAACATGTACAGAAGATCTTGGCCTGAAGATGCCAACAGAACCACATCATCTGCATAAAGTAGAGACCCTACTCCCCATGTCCGCACCTTAGGATCCTTGTTCAAATACTACAAACAGAATCAGAAACCAGGGACAGCCCTATAAACCTACTCTGAGAACGAAGTTGACTTTGCACCAAGAATGCAGACTCAACTCCTGCTTTGGTTATACAGGGACTGGATTGCTCTTAATAGCAACCCCCTCACAGAATGCCTCAAGGAACATAGTCATAATCATTTTTTAGGTCCTCAAAACACATGTAGACTGGAGAAGCAAACCTCTCAGCAACTTCACAAGGGTAAAGATCTGGTCCACCACCAAGACAGAAGTCCCAATACTCCTCTTGAATTGAACTTTTTTCATTGTTTTTGGTGGATTTTAATGTAGGACATTTCTGCTTCCTCCGGTTAAAGCAGAAAGCCATCATGTGATTGCCTGATTTATTATTTATTTATTTTTGTATCTGTCTGTTAGCAATATCTCATAAACTACTATTTAAACTATCAGAAATCTACCGGGAAATGTACATATACATATGATTAACTTTTGGAGACAATTTAAGAATCAATAGCTGCAATAGCTAAGGAACTTTAGAAACACACAAATGGCAAGATCTAATTCAATTCACCAGATATGGAGCTAAATTACAGCAGTAGCAGATGGATCCCCCCAACACATAATGAGTGCTAATGAGTCATCCAATGATTTTGTATGAAACTTTGCCATGAAATTTTAGTTAGCCCAATTCAAATTGGCTGTCATGGTTATTCTACTTTAACAAATCCCAAAATTCCATAACCTAATCCATAATCCTAGTGCTAGTAGATTGTATGAAATTTGTACTTAAAACTTTGTCATTTTCATTCTGAGTTAAACCAGTTCGAGATGTCAGCCATATCTATTCAATTTTAGAAAGCACAAGCATGACTATTTATCAGTTAAATTTAGGCATATTATGCTCAAATTAGGCAAGGCAGTAGCCAAGAGACATCCCCAACACATATGCACAAGATCTTTGTTTAAAACTTTGGCCTGGCAGTATGCATTGCTTAAAGTAAGTTAACTTAATTTAATGATTATACTAATTGCACCTTAACGATAATGTTGCCATTCTGTTGGGACAGTGCACTTAGCAAACAAGCTAACTAATGCACAAAATTAAACAAAGCTTCTGAACAACTCAGTCTCATGTATTTGTGTGGCCTGTGTCATCTAGTACATGATATTTTAAGTAAAATGAGTCAAAGTCAACTGGATATTTATTTTTAATACATTTCTTTCTCAAGCAAGAAAATACTGACGTTTTCAAAAAAACATTTGCTTTAGATTTTATTTGTTGAGTCACTTTGATTGATGTTACAAGCTATTTGTCTGCAGTAACAACTTTCTGAGGCAATATGTCAAGCTATAAAATGCCTGGCTTTCAGTTTTTAGCTTGTCCTGCCGCCCTTAAGTGGCCAAATTGCCCCATAGTTATGGGTTTAGGGTCATTAAAAACTAAGCGGGGTCAGTAATGTGTCAATCATTGTTCTGTTCTCACAATGAATGAGTTTCCGTTTATCAGGTTTACCATTCCATCTCAGGTTTCAAAAACATGTTGAGTGGAGGTAATTCCTTCTGTCAGTTTACAGCAGTTTCTAGGGACTCAGCCACAGCAATCGTGGCTCTTCAAGTACTGAGTGAGCATGTTTCTAGGTGCTGAATTATCATAATAGGATGATGTGAAATGCCTGTGAGAGGGGTGGAGGAGAGCTGACTTTAACGTGCCTGTTTTATTCCTTGTGCATGATTCAGGTGACAGGTGTGGGTGCAGAAAATGGAGGCCCCTTATAGGGCTCCACCTAAGGGGACTGCTGTCGTTGGTGTGCATTTGTATCCAGAAGTGTATGTCTGCGTGCACAAGGGCTGCCACAGTTTATCATACCTAACTGTTTCACCCACTGTGTGTTTGTAGATTCACTGTTTTGTGTTTGTACCATCGTGTGTGCGTGATTGTGTGTGTGTTTATGCATTATGATGGTAATATTCTAAGACAGAATGATCACACCCATCTCCCCACAGCTCCAGGGAGCCTCTCCTCTCCACTCCCCTCCCTCCTGCCACCCCTCAAAGGAGCACTGTGCTTCCACATATGTCAAATCCTATTTCCCCTGTGGGCAGCAACACTCCACTGCATCTTGTTCTTTCTCCTTTCTGCCTGACCCCATAATCTCAGGAGTGTTTCTGACGCTAAACAACTAAACCAACAGAAATTATGTGCAAAAGAACATACGGACTCCATGACATGATAATATTAGGCCAAACTGTCCATCTGGTCAACCTTTACTTTTTTTTTCTTTGTTTTTTTTTTTGCCATCTTCTGTGACACTGCAATGTGTCTGCTGCAGCTCATAGGTTGGGCATGCAACAGGGGCAGTGTTATCATCACATTGAAATGAGGATTAAGTCTAAAAGTTGTATGTGGAGAAATAGGCAGATAAAGGGTTTTGATTAAAACAATTGCAAAAAATACATTTTGTCAAAATAAAACGAAAAAATGTGTTAGCCATGTATTGTTTCAATGAACTGTCTGAAATATTATCCTAAATAGATTTTTTGAAGGCCTTTTTTGAGCAGTAGCAACCAAAAAACCCAATTTTGAGGAACATTGCGTTAAAATGTTGAGATTTTCCCTGTAGGTTATCAAAGCTTTTGTTTCCTTCCAGCTGGGAAATTTCAATATTCAAATACTGTTTGAGGTTTCTTTTTTAAAATGACATAAAACAAATCCTCACTAAAATGACATAAAATTAGGATTTAGACCAAATATTTATGTACTGTATTATTGTAACCGACAAGAGCAATTAAATAATATATCTGGATCTACTAATGACATCAGGATGATCTAAGTGTAAAATGTAGGTTTTAAAGCCTGGAATCTGAAAATATGATTAGGTCATTTTGACCAAATTCCTCATTTTGATGTGCTGGGTCATACGTATATACATACAGTATATGAATGACTGAACTGAAATACATGTTCTAAAAAAAAAAAATAAATAAACTTTAATAGTAACAGTATCTGGCAATTTGCTTAGTTTCTTGTAAAAATGGGGTTAGCTGTATCTAAACATACCACTTTAATACTTGTTACAGTTTATATGTTTTTGCTACTGTGTCTTTGCTTCGTTCAGGGAGTTCTCTGTCCAAGTAAGGATCCTTAGCATTTAACCAACACTTGGACCATGAGCCGTGTCCCCTGTCTCGGTCCATTTCCTCTGCAGGCTTCATTAAAATGTGAACAGGTATTCTCATCAGAACCGTGTTGTGTGCAGGTGTTGGGTCTGACTGGCGCCACATCATAAATCTTCCTCCTACTTCCAGCAGACCATGTGAGGCATTACAAACAGGTGGAATGCACAAAGGTACACATCCTCGAATGGTGGCCTGATAAGGTTTGAGAGCTGTTTTCTTCCACTTTGAACTATGTAATAAGGAAATGTGTGTTTGTGTCTGCAGTGGTGGTGGGGGGTTTAGGTGTGTGTGTGTGTGTGTGTGTGTGCGCGTGTGTGAGTGGACTGATGAAAGAATAACAGTTAGAAGGACAAGGGTTCTTGTCGCGCCACTAACGTAATTGTCCGGTCCACTTCATCATAAGCAAAGCACCATTGTGCAACACGGCCTTATCTTTCTCCAACACCACTCCTCTCATGCTCCCTCCTTTCTGGTCAAAACTGTCTCAGAGAGAGGCTTACCATGGGCTTTGGGTCACATCAATAAATGCCAGTGCAGCTCAAAGTGTCAGCAGGAGCGAAGCCTTGATGCGGCACAAACTATGAAACAAATCAAAACATGAGGTTGGGGTATAGATTAAAGCATTTTTTTGCTGCTAACTTGTCTAAATTGTATTATTCCGAATTACATATTTTTAATAAAGTGTCAACAATTAGTGCCACTCATTGTTATTTGTAGCTGCATGTGGTTGTTTACAAGTGGAAAACAAAATCCCTATAGCCCAGGCTGAGCAGTAATAAATGTGTTTTGAGTTTGTTAAGTCATATAAAAAAAACATTTTATAGACTACTTAATGAGGAAATGAATAACAAGCCTTGCCAAGTATATAAAATTAGGTTTAAAAACTGACCTAGGATTATTTTAATGGAGCCAAAAAGATAAGACATAAAATCACAAAGGCAGACTTATTGTCCATTTATTCTCCCATTTATTGTGCTGACTGTGCAGCAAAGATGTTGTGATGTTCAGCATTAATCCTTTACTATAATGCAACATGATTTGAATTTTAGGAATATGAACATACCAAAACAACAATTATCCCCTCCATATAAACACATGAACCTAATGTGATGTAAACCAAGCGTTTCTGCAAAATTTGGCATCATGTAAAGGTTAATTTGTTGGATGAAAATCCATATTTCCCTAGTTAAATCGCAAATCCATCATAAAATGTGAATATATCTGATTGGTTTCAAACCTTGCTTGGGCTATTATTGCTAAAAAAAGACCAGATTTGAAGGTTATTCTGTGATACAGTATTTAAAGCATATACAGCTGCCTACTTTATTGTTTTACAACATTTTATATACCTTTCTATTTGCATTTGCATTACTTTTCAATCCTAAGACAGAAAGGTAATTTTAAAAGTACCACTCTAATCATGCATTAACCCCCTTAATTACTAATATGACTGTGGGTGCTTGATTACACCATAAATTGTGAAACTACAAAAACAAACTTCACCTACACATTTACACATGGGTAATGTTAAACTCAGATAAAAATAATGTTTAAAAGTACAAGATTTTAGTTATAGTTTTTAAATATTTTTTCTGGTAAATCTTAAGCTATTGTTATGGTCTGCATGTCAAATTGACTCAGGACACACAGCATATGGAATACATGTTTAAATATGTTTTTTTAATAGGCACTTGTCTGAACAGCAAAAAAGAAAACTGGAACCCCAGTTAAAAATAAACAAATAGGGAGAAAGTGGCATCAAACCAGCCAGTAATTGGCCATCAAATGCAGGCCCCAATCCCTTGCCTTTACTTGTCAGCCAATCAGATGTCAAGAGTAAGTGTCATAAAGATGACAAACAGAGACATGTCACATTAGTACTGTGGTGTCCCAATACTGGTATCAATATTGAACCTGATACCATCATTTTTATAAGGATTTGTACTTGTTCAAAATGCCCCAATACCCAGAACCAATCTTGGATTTGATGCTCATTTGAATGTGTTACAGTTTGCATTTCAAGTAAAAAGCTTGTCAGTTCCATGTTTAAGAAACATGTGCAAGTTGAAAGAAATAATATATATATTTTTATTTTTATTCATTTTAAAATGTTTCACAATTATGTATCATGCTGTATATCTGTTTGTAGGGAAGAGAGCCACCTTGATCTAAACAAAATAAATGTTTTTTTAAGTCATTGTGCAATTTTTAGGTTTTTAACTCAGCAAATACTTGGTATCTGTACTCAGTATCGGCAAGTACCTAAACTGTAGTGCTCGTACTTGGTTTGAGAAAATCTGGTATTGGGACACCCCTAGTTAGTACTATTAAAACAATAATATAACTGACAAAGGCAGCAAGCATTTATCAAATTGTTAGAAGTAATAAGCTTTTTAAAAGACAGAAAGTGGTGGAACAAACCAAAGTTTGCTCCTAAAATAAAAAGGAAAAAAAAAAGGCTGCTCATTGTACCACTAATCAATGATGTTTTAGCTAAAGAAATGAACTCAAGTTAAGTTTGCAAGCTAAATTTCTGTATTTTGTACAAACACTACTGGCTTCATCACACTTTAGACCAGTGTTTCCCAAAGTTGGGGTCAGGACCCAAAGTGGGGTCCTGAAACATCAAGGTGGGGTCCTGAAAAGATTTTCTGAATTAATAAAATTTTTGCCTTAGTTGTTACAAAGGAGTGATGCTAGTATATTTAAAATGGATAAATGTAGTATAATTTTAGAAGTAAAATATTGTTAATATGCCCATGTTTATTTGACCTGATACAAATATTTATCATCCAAAAATAGTTGGTGGCACAGGTCTCTGCCGCTATTTTGTGGGTCAAAAGCTGAAAAGTTTGGGAACCACTGCACTTTGGTTCCCAAAGTTGGGCTTGGGACCCAATTATGGGTCATGAAGCACCTTGGATAATCTCCAGAAATTAATTTAAAGGGTAATAAAATAATTGATGATGTAACATTTTCCCTATAATTGTCACAAAAACACAAAATCAGTATAAATAAGTATTTATATTTGTGTACAAGCTGTTTAGATTGTCAAAAAGCCTGTGTTTTTAGGGTTATTAACGAAGTTCGTGTACTCAGACCAGTAATATTTGGGGTCACAAGTTTTTGCCATGGATATTTTGTGGGTCAGACGATAAAAAGTTTGGGAACCACTGCTTTAGACTATAGTTTGTAAGAAAATAAGGCATATTTTTGTGGGTTGATTCAAAGAGTCTCCACTGACTACAGTCAAGTTCTACTTAGTTTTCTCAGTCTTTCTAACATAAACAAGACAGAGACAGATATAAATTTATTGTGCATGAAAAAAAAACACTGTTACATTTGAATAATAACAGAGAAGCAAACCTGTTTAAATAAAAGGGGGACAAATTTGAGAGGTAAAAATATACATAGCATGGTTCAATGCATTTATGTCAAAAGCAAACAAAATAATCAGTTTGAATCATGCATAACAGCAAAACATTATGAAACACAATAGATTGTCATATTGATGTAATTGGATACATGACAACAGCAATGTCAGATTTTAATTATTAAGGCACGTAAAATACTACATCTTTTTGAAAAAAATATTATTGACATTCATTCAAAGATAGTGGGAACCCTGGGACATTTTGTGTGTGTGTGTGTGTGTGTGTGTGCGTTATTCCGACTTTATAAGCCAGCTTTGGTTGACAAACTGAGCAGCCTTGCGACAGACACAGCCTCTAACCAAGGCTTGTATCTCCAACAGCTTTCTCTTTCTTTCCTATCTGGACTCATGTTGACTTTGCAGTACATAACACCATTCAGTCTAGTCTGTTGACTGTGTACCACATGTAGACATACACACAGTCAAGGGTAGAAACCCAGTCTGCACAAGGAGTTTTGATACGATTCTGTTTACCAGCTGTTTAAACGTGTTTGTTGGTCCATGCATGTCTCCTTATAACATGTGAGAGCAAAAGGAAAAAAGCTTGATTTCAGATTGTCTCAGCTGATCGAATTGTCTTTCACCAACTTGCCCCCTCCAACCTTGCACACTTGTTGCTGATTGCAAAATATATGCTGGGTAAAAATTGATTTCTCGCAAGGTTTCGTCATCCCAGTACCCCCTTTGGCATTTATTTGGTACATGCCAAGTTAAAGTTGATCCATATCTAAGGCAACCAATACCTTCAATCCCTCTGCTCTTGTGATCTCATTGTCCTCATTGATCTGTCTGTGTTCAAAGAGGAAAGCTGTGAGGACTGCATAGTTGCACATATCCCTGTTCCTGGGTGGTGACACAGAGAGGGGAAGAGGTTGGAGAGATGAAAAAAAAATACATTTTTTTTCCTGGGGTGGCGGTACAGACCTTTATCTGAAAATTAAATCCCCCAAAAAAAGAACATTTGTCTTTGCAAGCACTTGCCTCATCCCTGCCCCAAATCCTTTCAAACACCACAGTATCTCTGTCTTTTGTATCTCTGTGAAGATCTGTTTTTGTTGGTGTTTTTGTTTCTCAGAGATTGTGTAGGATTTCTTGGATTCAATAGACAACTTTTTTTCAAAAATGAAAAACAGAGAAAGTTTTGATGTATAAGAAAAAAAGACTTGTTTAAAAATTGTAATAAATAAAAAAAATGATGGTATGTAGAACAAAAGTAGATGCTACACACTGTGTGCACTGCAGGGAAGTTAGCAAATAGCCCTATTTGAACCTGGCATGAAGCTCTTAGAGGAGTTAATGTCTTTCATCCTTGGATATTCTTCAACCTTTTCTGAGGGAAAAAAAAGATGGAGCACATTAATGGGTATATCTCATCCACCTGTTTGGCCAAAATGGAAGAGATTACTCCTTGATGATGGCAAATGAGGAAATTAGATTGAAAAATATGTGGTGTATTATCTAATTTGTTGTACTGGAGATGGTTGCAGATCAAGGGACCTTTGTTATAACTGCTTGGAAAGACACATTGGGGAGTTTTGACATTTGTTTTTACAATACAACGCAATTCTAAGATATTTCAAACTAAAGTACACAACTATCTTTTCAAAGGTAATGTTTAAAAATAATATTTTTGACTATCTGTATAAAGCATTTGAAAATAAATGGAGAACAAGCTCCATTTTGATCATGGTAATACATGTCAACCCTTTTGAACATTTACTTTTATCTTGACCCTCAGGCAATACAATAACTGTCTGCTGTGGGAAAATAAATAATGGCAGAGCAGGATGATTTATTTATTTATTTATTTATTTATTCGTCCTACGGGCTCTGAGACATAAAATAAGTTTGAAGCTTAGTTTTTGAAAAACTGAGATTTCGCTGTACATGCAAAATGAAGAGAAATCTACAGTATGTAATTTGCAGACAATTTGTACAACTTGACATGTGTGCATAGTGATGTTGCTCATGATCAGTCCATTCCTTAGTTATGGTACCACTCCAATTGTAGTCTTCTCTGCTCTGGTGTTAATGGGAGCATATGTGCTGCTATGACAAAGCTACAGCCAGACTGATACTAGTCATGAAAGAATGGTGCAAGTTGTCACACCGATGCTCTCTAATTCTCGTTCTAGACGTGCCAGCTCCTTGCACATCGAATTGTTAACATTCTCAACACTGGTCTGCATGACACACCGTCAAGAGTTTAACACCTATGTTTGAATGTAAGTGAAGATGTCATGGGTTCTGAAATACTCTGTACTGAATATGACGATTCTCCTTTGGTCCTGTCCGTCTTAGGTGATTAGAAACTAGAGATGTGTGACAGCCAGTGTGACAACTGTATAATTTACATGCTGGGCAAAGAACAATACGAACACCTGGCCTCACAAACCCAGAATCCACCAATAATGTCGCCATTTATGCTCCCTTGTTCTTGTTCTGGACATGCCAGCTCCCTGTAAATTAAATTATTAACATTCTCAATGCTGGTTTGCATTAGGACATCCAAATCAGACTACTCTCTCTGGGTGCCTAATGGTAAGTGCACATGCTTTTTCGATTATAGATTGATGTGTCCTTCTGCTCCTGTGCCTACCTGCACCTTTCCTTCTTTATTTTTTTTCCCAGAAGCTAATTTGGAATGACTGATTAAAATAACTACAAAGAAACTCTCACCATTTATGGGTGCTATCATAGAGATATGTACTGAAACACGCTGAATGATTTAGATTTCCTTTCTGAAAACACTGCAGGCTAAAAATGTCCCAAAATTTGCTAAATACTAACTTGATCAGCACAAGTGTCAATTTGAATGTTACACAATAAAAGTTAAAATGAAACATTTGTACTTACAAAACACAAAAAAGATATATATTTCATCAAAGACACTACCATGTCAGTACTGTAATTTTATTCTTTTAGCGTGATTGAACCATCAAGTTTAATGCAATACATTGTTTTTCTTCAGCTTTTTTGCTCTCAATTTTCACTTTATTTTCTTCGGACAAGAGTTATTAAGCAGTGTTTTCTTTTCTACATCTTTCCTTTTTTATGTGTTTAAACATTTGAGACGCACAGATGTTTGCTGAACTGGAAGCCCAGCTTTGGCAGCAGCTGCCTGCCCATCACAAAGGGAAACCGATATGAAGCTCAACTATCAGCATGCAGTTTAACTTTTAGAGCTTTTCTTATTTTACTTCCTCCAGCTTCCCTTGTCCAGCATTAAATCCATAAGATTAGTGAGTTTTTAAAAGCTGCTCATAAAACTAAAATCAAGTGGAAATACTATGCTTGAGTAGTACTCCACTAGCACATATGCTGCACTTAGTTGACAGACAGTGATAGATTTCTTACTTCCAACTCCAATTTAGTGAACTCAAATGTCGTACTGTATTCTTAAGTTGTTTTGTGGCAACAAAATCTACTCTCACTGATTGCAGTCTATTCCACAGTCATCTTTTTACATTTGTTGTCCATTTTTAAAACATAAATGCAGTGAGAGCAGTCAATGGCTAGAGGGTGAAAGTGAACTAGAGGTAGAAAGACAGTAGAAGAAAAAAAACCTATATTAGGCAGAGTCCATTTGAAGCACTTAGTCAGCCAAGAGTCCCTAACATCAAATTTGAGAAAGGGAAAATGACTAGCAGGCAGCCTTTATGTCAACCCGAGCTTCCTGTGAAATGCAAAGAAATTGTAATCAAATGTAACCTAGAAACAACAGTGTGATGCTTGTGTATGCATCTCTTTGGCTTGCTGTCAAGTTGGCTTCATTCTTCTCTCAAATGGCACTTTGTTTTTGTCACTGTCTGTTTCAAAATGGACTTGGAGAAGTGTAAAGTATTGTGCTGACATTCAGCTACAAGATCTGTCACACACACTATTGCACAAAGACTTACTGGTGACAATCAAGTGTTTTTGTTAGTTCCTGCTGTAATTAATCCACAAGATTTTTTATGATAAAGCAATACCATAAAGGACATGTTTATTAATATAGAGCAACTAATTCCATTTTTATGTTCCATCTGTTAGAACAGGGATTGTTTGTTGGGTAATTCTAACCCTTAGAGAACCCCTTACACTATTTTTTTTCTGAAAGTATTTAATGTGGCCAAATTAGCTATGCTTTTATGTTCTTGTAATGTTTTTCTACACTCTTTTTATACCAAGAATCAAGAATAGTTTATGGTCATTCATACACAACATCGAGATGCAATGTAGAACGAAATTTGCAGTTTAGAACATCCGTCTGGAGAAACACACATACATGACAAACATGGGCGAATGAATGTCCAGGTAGTGTGCTACCTTTGCAGTTTAGAAAACATACACATAGGAAGGATGAGTTAAAAAAGAGCTTTGATCCTGTGTTTTATACAGAAAAAAAAAACGCACGAGCATTCGCTCAAAACAACAACAAAAAAAACACTCTGCGAAAGAAAGAACAGCTAAGGAGGGGAGGGGGTGGGGAAACAAAACATATGGTAAGGGGAGGGGTGCAGCGGAGCCGGTGACATCCAAGGCAGTGTGCCGGGACCAATCAGAGACCTACAGAGTTCAACCAGTTGTTATCAGTCAGCACAGTTCACCAGAGTTCAATTCTCTGTGTCCACCCAAAGTGGCATTCAAACCGCGTCCAGACACAGGTGGGGGTTGGGGGGGGGGGGGCTTCCTCCACACATATCATTCAAAGGAGGTTTATTAGCCTGCAACCAAGATCACAGCTGTGGGAGACCAATGATAGATTTTTTTTTTTTTGGGGAAAGCAGACTTTCTTTCACTGCTTTAAGTCTTTATTGTACCTCTGTGTTGTGAAAAATGCCAATATTCCAGATTTGATTACCATCTCGCCTCTCTCGTATTAATTTCACCCAGGTGGACTCAATCCTCATGGGCACGCTGCTGGGCTGCAGTCCTAGCCAGAACCGTATCCAGTCTGTGACTTATATCTCCCAGCATCCCATCCAGGGCCACTGACAGCTTCTCACAGGACCGAATCCCTGTCAGGGTCGTTCTCATTTTCCGATAAACCAGAATTCCTCCACAGCCGATCAGCAGGAATCCGATTATCATACATCCGAATATAAATACATCTTTGACGTCTTCAATTGAAAGAGGAGCAAGGCAAACCAGAGCACGGCTGGCCACAGAGTGGACATGTGGACCACCTAACTACCTGCCTCTCAGATCCAACAGAGATGCAGGTAGTCAGGTGGTCCACATGTCCACTGTGTGGACCACCTAACTACCTGCCTCTCAGATCCAACAGAGAGATGTGCGGTACTGTGGCTCCTGCTCGTCATTCCTCTGTGAAACAATGACACTAAGCACATGCTTCACTTAATATTCTTAGGCTGCAAAATTCGAAAATTTATCTTATTATTTTCTCTTGTGAAAAACTTTATTTATGCATCAATGCCATTTTGAAAAAAAAAACATAAAGCTCATCTTTTATTTGAAAGCACAGATTTCTTTCTTTTTTTTCATTTTCAGCATTTTTTATAAATGCAAATGCTTAAAACAAGAAAAAAGTACAACTGGATGGGATTTTTGGAAACTACCATTGATGTGCTGTGTTAGAAGATACTGAAGCTTTTAATGCTTCATCGAGACAAGTTTTGTCTCCAAAGCTTATGGTTTTTGATGCTTTAAACAAATGCTGGACTGCCAGATTTGAAAAAAAAAAAAGTCTGTTCAAAGCCTGTGCAGGCTTTTAAGATGGATAATGACTACCCTTTTCCACAGTTGGTTCCTCATCTGCAGTGTGTTGGATGGAATAAAACAATTTTGTTTCCAGCCAGCGGATCTAATCCTGTTCGTGGTGAAACGGGAGGCTGGCAAGCAGATGTCTGCTCTTTTCAGCTGCAGTCCTGCTTATCAGGCTGGATAAAGTCCAGCTATAGTGACAATATGTCTCAAATATCTGAAGAGCAAGCAAGTAGCCATGAAGCAGCAGAAAGGCCATCTCACTGTAAGCTTTCAGACTGATGCAGAGACAGACAGGGACGTAGTCGATAACCGCACCTTGACATCGATCCTCATCTCACTGTGAATCGGGAAACCTTCTTGTACTTTAAAAAGCAGAAAGCTGTAACATCTACCAAACACAACTGTAATTTCAAGATATTGTTGAAACTGAGCAAACCCTGGTGTTTCTAAAATTGGTTTCTACTGCCTCAAGAACAGTTCCCTTACAAAATAACACAAGTACTTTGTATGTAATTAGTGATAATGCAGTTACGGACTTCATAAAAATTAAAGTTAAACAAAGCTATCCAAATAGATTAAAGCATGTGTCAAACTCAAGGACAAATAAATATCTAAATAGGCCAAATAAAAACAGGTTTTAAATCTGTTGTAAACTTTAAATGCATGATTCAGGACAAAAATATAAACAAATTTAAAAGCGAATATATAAAAGTACTTGTCCAGCCCCTGAGCTGTTGGCTTTGAGTAACTGTGATCCCTGAGTAATTTAGTTGAATAGCCATGTATTAGTTTCTCAAAATAGGCTGCTTTAAAGCCAACACTGACCATCAACTACATCACCCATAATGCATATTGATTATACTACCAGCAAAATTACTGCATTCAACCATTAGGTGGAGGTGCACAGGATTCATAAGTTGCTGGCAGCTGGCAAAATTTACGCTTCACTGCATTTTCACAAACTTTATTTGATGAGATAGTTGTACTGGGAAGTGGGATTTTCTCACTAACAAATCATAAATTGAAACCGGAAGGCCCATTCAGTAGTAATTCCCAGTTGGGAATGGGAAAGATCAGAATTCTAGACAGCATTTACTCACCGTAACTCAACTCAACACTCGTACTTTTACTTTTAATAGTGTTTCTGTATTAATTATTTTACATGTACTGTAGTCAGTCGTGCACATACTATTGTTCAGTGTTTATAAGAGGATGTGTTAAAACTCTGTTTCTATGTAGGAAATTTCTGGTAGAGCTAAGTTATTGTTCACATTCATAGAGTGATTTTATTTATATTTATTTTACCCACTGTATAAAGCACCACTTTATATTTTCACTCATACATTATTAGGGATATTGTCAGTCCATCGGGGTACAAGGTCTTACCCAAGGACTCTTTGGCACACTGCAGGGATTGATGATCAAATCCCCAAACCTCCGATCAGAGGATGACCACCCTAACCCACGAGGCCAAGCTGCCCCCCGAATGCATCATGGAATTGTTATTACTATGCCACCTTCAATGAGAAAGCCACGTTACAACAAGCAAATCGTCAACAGTACACCTAAACTGATGCTGTTTCACCCATGACTCTATTCACCATCATTAGCAAAACTGACATACAAGCTTTCTGGACCAGCAGCAATACTTTGTCAATTTCACTTTCCATAATGTGGTACTGTTTGTTACATTACTAATGTAGGTTTCAGGGCTCTGATTGCAGCAAAGCCTGCTTGAATTCTCCTCTGCCCTTTTCTCTCGTTCTCATGGTTCTACCTCCTCCTCCTTCTCTCCTGCCTCTTTCCTGACCTCTCTTTGGATTGTGCGTAGGTTGTTTATTCAGATGAACAAGAAGCTGTGGTGGATTCCTATAGCTTGACAATTTTAGGAAATGCAAAATTCAGACTTAAAAACTTTCTTTCCTTTTTTTGGCACCGATCACATTACTATTTTTTTTGCATTTATTGTTAGACCAAAGTTTCTCAGTTATGCAGAAATGCTAATTACAAAGGCAGCATATTCTTCACTAATACAGTGTTCCTTAGAAGTTGAGGTGCACGATTTAACCTTACCGTTGCTGTTAACACCCAACAGTTGAAGCCTCCATGTGAAGTCATCTCAGCTTTGTTTTAAACTATTATGCAAAAAATGTAATCCTCTAAAAAAAAGCCATTTGTTTGTAAATTTTGCACTGATGTTTGGGGACAAAAATTGAACATCAAAAATGCAGATAATGTGACACATTTATTTTTGCACATCTCGTACAAGCACTACAAAATTTTAGAACACTTTTTATTTTGTACTCTCTTGTTCAGGGTCAAATGTCAAAGGGAGAAATGGTGAGTGATGCACATTTTATTGAGCGCCAGTCCATTCCAGAACACTGCCAAGAAAGGAAAGCAGGTATGCACAGCAAAGGGTCAAAGCTGTAGCATTTTTGCTTGCGAGGCAATAATGCTAACCACCTCTCCACCATGCCACCAACATATAAAACAGAAAAAAAGTATTTTTTTAAGATTTTTCTATTAGTGTATTTCTTTGTCACAGATTTTAAAGTTTTACATGATTTAAAATAGCCAGATTATCTAGTGTCCTTTTTCAAATGAAATGAACCAGTGAGCAAGGCTTTACTTGCTCATTCACTCAACCCACGTCACTACAGAACAGATAAGAGTAAGAGCACGTTCATGCCTTTAATCTACACACTTAATTCATGTAAAAACATTAAACTGTTTAAAATTTATACACATTTATTTATAAAGTAGTACACCTTTTTAAAGCACAATAAATAAAAAAAATACCATGCCTAAAATTAGATTGAACAAAATACAGTTCATTCAATATGATCAGACCCAGCAGTCCTTTGTGATAAACTACTGTGATTTAGTAATTGTCAACTAATTAAGGACAAAAATGTCAAAGTTAATCACTGAATAAATTCAGCAATGCCCAGTTAAATGTCGCATATTTTATATTTCTCTTGCCAGCTACACTGAAAACTGCCAAATTTGCATGAATTCAAACACGACCTCAAAAAGTATATGACACCAAGTCATTTTAACACTTGTTACAAAGAACAAATTGTTCCACAGAAACCTTGTTCAGCTGGCATGTGCAAATATATATATATA
>NW_013952480.1:298871-303169 GCF_001266775.1 Austrofundulus limnaeus
TGTGTGTGTGTGTGTGTGTGTGTGTGTTTTGTAAATTGCATTAGACTTATAGTTCACATTTATTTTAAGATTAGACAAAAAAAATTATAGACACTTTAAGACTCTGGACATGCAGACTGATTTATGAAAGACACACAATAAGGCTTTGACTTTTTTTTCTTTTCAACCCAAATTAAACCATCAGAGAAAAGAAAAACAATGAAGAACTGTTTTCTTTATTTTTGATTTTTTTTCATTATTAGTCAGTATAGTCTGGATAGGAGTGTGCATTGTGTGGGCTGATACTGTGGGTAGCAGTGATTTTATTTATTTTTTATTATTCTTTTTACTGTATTCTAATACTACAATTTAACATAAAATGTTGCACAAAGCATGCAAAAACCCAGTGGTGCTTAGACAAATAGGCTTAAGATGAGAGCACAGTAAATTGTTCCC
Organism: Austrofundulus limnaeus; assembly: GCF_001266775.1. Lineage (NCBI taxonomy): Eukaryota > Metazoa > Chordata > Actinopteri > Cyprinodontiformes > Rivulidae > Austrofundulus > Austrofundulus limnaeus. The sequence goes on from NW_013952480.1 coordinate 299,307, forward strand.
AAGGTGGAAGTAGTGGGGAGACTTGAAGATATTTTTCATACTTATTTAAAGGGGTGTTAATAACATGATCTTGAGGATAAATGCACATCAGCACTATAAAACGGAACACTAGCCTGTGGGTAGTTGGGACACAGTGCATTTTTGCAGATATAAGATTGAACACGCTAAAATGCTTGGGAACAGATGGCACTTGAGACAGGTGGGATATGAGACCCCCCACCCCCAGATTCATAGCGATCTTGATCTGTCCCACTGTCCTTATATAGGACAAGAAAAACCTCAGTTTAAAACTGATGATTAATTTCCCATTAGTTAAATTCATTTACAATGCAGCATCCATTGAGACTCCAGCGTGTATGTCCCACCACCATGAATGTTTGAGTTTCCAAAATCAGATCTCCAACTTGGAAAGTCAGATTAATCTCACCAGCTCAGTTTGAATTCATCCTCACATAAACAGTAGTTACACGTTTTTTCGGTACGTTTGTAAGGCTGGGATGTTCAGGGAGCTCTCAGATTTGGTGTTACATTGTTCAGAGCTCAAAGTTCTGACTTTTAGTGTAAATAAACCCACCACTCCCCCAGGGTCCTATCAAGAAACTGGTTGCTACACCTTTGTCTGTAACAATGTAGCAACGGGTGATTTATTACAGGAAAAAAAAATCTGATTTTTATTTTTTTAACAAACAATGTACATGTAATCATATGCCTGTTGACCTTACCAGATGTGAAAGATAATTGTTTTGTAATGTTAAGTAGCCTAGCAAGTTTGACAAAAATAAATGCCTTGTGGTCTAAATAAAGGTGAATAGCTAGATGCATTTTATTTATTTATCTTTATGTATAATGTTATTTTATAAGAAGTTTTTTTTTCAATGAAATCATAACAGTTCCTAAAGAAACAACTTTGTAAGATTACTGTTTGTCATTTAAAATGTGAGTTTCATTTACAAGATACAGATTTTATGAATATATGTTGTTGTTCAAACTTCAGAGTTCACACATATCATCTTAAAGGAATAGTGTATAATATCCAGCAACATCTAGTGTTTGAGGTTCCTTATTGCAACCAATTGAAAAATCACTGTCCCCAAATAAATAAATAAACAGAAAATAAATAAATAAAAAGAAAACACAACAGAGTCTCTTCGGTGGCCGTCAGGTGTCATACATCTTTGATACTACCGAACGCACTGTTTAATAGCAGCAATTTCAAGTGGTAAATTTAGCTTCATCAGACGTTTAGTGTGTTTTGTAAAATTTTCATTTATCATTGAAATCTAGTGGCCAGTTCATCATTACAACACAAATGTTTTTATTTTATTTTTAGGTTTTTTCTTTTGCTAGCCTTTTGTTTGTTCTTTCCGAGCTAATGTAGAAACATAATGGTGCAAAATGGCGGCCTCAATTGCTATCGACTTGTGCCCATGTAGATACAAACAGCTTATGCTAAGAAAAAATAATCTAACTTCTTAGGTTTTAATGATTAGATGTGCTTTTCATCATTTTTATTAGTGATTATCTCATATGCCTAAATGTTACACATGTTCCTTTAAACAGATAAAATAAAGCATAGAGGCAAGTTTTATTAATATTCCAGACAAATACCAGTTTTAATGATATTTGGCCAGTGTTGATGGTGAAGGTGCTTGTCTAACAATATTGTTGTTTCTCATTAATTACAAATAATTCTACAATGGTATTTTAGAACATACTGTTCACACACAGGATATTATAAAAGTGACAACTTGAGCTCTACATATACAGCCCTAAATTACACAAAAAATAATTTGGGTTAAAATCATTTGCTGAAAACTTGGCCCCCTCTAGTTCCAAAATCCCATCCACACCACTGCGAAAAAGATAAGGATTCCTGTGTTAACACCACACACAGATTTGCTCGCACAGTTGTCCTTCGCAAAACATGACAACATTCGCTGACGAACCAGCAGCAGCCAAAACATCCATGCTGTGTCACTCTCTTTAATTTTCTCCTCCATGCTTTGCAACTGTGGACATGTCTTCAGAACAACAGAGCATTTATAAAGAAAATAAAAAAACCTAAACTTAACAGCAGTTCTCCTGAGCCCCTTTTCAGAAATGATGGCACAAATAAATGTCCAAATAGAAACATTTCACCTCAGGCTGGTGCCCTGTGCTGAAGGATGACCTACCAGCAGCAGTCAGTGGCATGGAACAATTCATAGGGAAGGGGGGTTGCAGAACGTCGGATGTCAAGAGACATTTTTGTAGATTACAAGCAGAGTTGAAGTAAAAAAAAAAAATAATATAATTTGAATCAACAGTTAAATAAATCATTTAAATGGAGTTATATGGTAAAGTTACAAATAATTAATATCTTACATGCTGAGGATAACTGTATACAAGGAGTCAGTTTAAAAATAATAATAATAACAAATGAAAGAACTGACATGGATACAGTTTCTCTATTGTTTGAATCTTTTGTTTTCCAGCTATTATCTTTACCCCAGTTGGCACGGTGCACTAGCATGTGGGCAATTGTGTTAGTCTGTGTTTACATACGTGGGTGTGTTTGGTGTGTTTTCCAGACAAGAAAGGTGGGAGATGTGGCAACATATTAGTTCTGGAACTAATGTGCTTGTCCTCCTGTGAAACGAGAAGCAGGGACGAGGGAACAGGCTCGGGGAGAGACCCCACCCCACAATCACACTTGCAACAGGCCCCCGACAGACACACCTCAACACTTTTTGATGATCTGATGAGAAGATACGGGTCGATATACAGTACACCCCCACACTGTTTTATTGTTTTTATTTTTTGCTTTTTGCTGTTTGAAATTGTGGAACAAAACAGACCTGACATATAATTCAGAAAGACAATTCATCTTTGGACACATCATAAAAAAACGGAGGCAGTGGATGAGATGTCAATGTCCTGGAAAAAAAAGAAAAGAAAGTATTTTAATTTACAAATGGAAATTGAAAAAAGAAATGCCACAATGTGGTTCTTTCATTCCCCAAATACCCAAAAAAGTGTTCCTTACAAGCCAAAAACTTATCTTTTTTGTTTTTGTTTATGGAATGCATTTCAGACTGAGTTGTACATCATTTGACAAAACCTCAAAAGCTGCATATAAACCTCCAATTATGTACAGTTTTACTTCATTCAAAACAATGTTGCTAATGTGCATCAACACATAATGCTACTATTTTGGTCTATATGAATACTCTTACACAGATGCATGTTTAAAACAGGTTGTGCAGAGTCCATCTGTCTGCTGTCAGGTGCTCCAGTGTGCTGTGTGTATGTGTGTGTTATGTTTATAATATGCATACACCCCCTACAGATGTCCAAAAGCTACTAAGGAACGATAATTTCCCTCTGATTACTCTAATGTGGTACAGTTGGCAGGACCACACACACCCTCCGTATGCTTACTGCCTATCAGACGCAACAAAATTCAAGCTATGAAGAGATAAAAAGGAAAACTGAGACAGCGCATTTGGGTGAGAGGTAGTGAGAAAGGCAGGGAAATCATCTCCTCTTCGTATTTTTTTTTTGCCTGTTTTATTGAAACCTCCCATGACGGCGCTTGACATTCCTCGCTCGGTCTCACTGTGTTCCGAGTTGCGAAACCAGGCTGATAAACAAGGGAGGCAAATTACGGCGGCAGAAACTTTAGGAACAATTGGTGTATGGGATGGGCTGGGAGAAGATAAATAAATCATGTTTGTTCATACATTAGTAAGAAAGGGAGCTGAGGAGTTGGAGGTGGGCTGAGTCTAACATCGTAGACAAATTCCAAACATCAATTTTAATGAGTGTACACAGATACTCAGAAGTGATAGTTTTGTATGAGAAAATAAAACCAAAGTCAATAA
>NW_013952480.1:303314-304505 GCF_001266775.1 Austrofundulus limnaeus
ATTTAAAGATGAACTAAAACACTGTTTAACTTTTACTTCTGTGCAAAAATAGGTAAAGAAAATCCAAACAAATGGTCCATTTTTGTTTCGCCGTGTTTCTGACCATTTTTGCCGCGACATTTACTAACACACCGCTCTGAGTTACTGTATTCATGCATGTATAATATGATTGCACGTATAATATGATCCTTATTTTTTTAATCTTAAAAAGCATAAATAATCTAATCCTCATATTGCTACCACTAATTTCAAACAGACTTCACAATTTTTCAGCCTTTGCGGTGCGCCCTTTGGGGAAGCATTATTTGGGGACACACACTCCAGGACGGGCAGTGTGTGCTTCCGGTAAACAATCCACCAGAGCAAAAGCATGTTGTTATTTTATCAGAACATGAACATGCAACTATAATACAAATTTTATTTGAAATGCTGCGGTTAAAAAGAAAAAGAAAACAATTTTGGTGAGTAAACAAGCACTGTTTTAATTCTTTGCTTTGCTCGACGTACAATGGGAGGGAGGGAGAAATTATGTATTCCCCAACACAAGATTTCAGTTATATATGAAAAAAATACTGAAACTAATTGTAGTTGTACATTAAAAAATAGTCAGTCAAAATTTACTCCTATATATATCATGACCCCCCTACTTTATGGATGATTTTTGGAGTTAAATTTCTTGAATTTTACATGCATAAATATGGTAGTTGTCAAGGTTTCTGTTTGATACATATGACTTAAATCTCTTTTAAAAATGCTTATGAGCCATTTTATTTGTTACTTACAGTAGGTGGCCCTTTTTTGTCCATGTGATTTGTTTAAAAAATGATGACACAGTAGCATTCTTTTAAAAAGTTCTGAGAGTTTGACAGTAAAAGCTGTGGATGTGGCCCTACAATAAATTTGGAGCACTCTGATAAAAAAAAAAAGTGTATTAGATACAGATTTGCACTCTGTGTGACAACATTAAAGCATCTTAAAAAAACAACAACTTTTTTTCTATGTTTGGCATTAAAGAAGATATTATCCTGAGAGCTCACCTAAAATCTATCCTGATTCCTGAACATCTGGAACTCACAATAAACAGGCAGGTGCAGCAAACTAATGAATCTGAGCAATTTTAATTAATTTATTTTATTTTTTTTTTTGACACAAACTTTTCTTATGGGATTAGGATAATCTCGTAGGTTTCAT
>NW_013952480.1:304521-315830 GCF_001266775.1 Austrofundulus limnaeus
CCCCCCCACACACACACTTTTTTTACTGCACAGTGTATATCAGTGTGCATTACCTGCTGCGTCTTGTTGGCAGCTAACTCGGCTCTTGTCACCTTTTGCTGAAGCACAATTAATCAGAAGCCCGATTAATTAATTGTTGCTTCTGCATTTGCATGTACCGCATTGCTAATATCACGCAAACTGAATTCCAGCAAAGAAACCTGTGTGAACATCTGCTTTGACGCTTCCACATGTGCTGTTGTAAACCTAAAGTTCTTTATTATGAAATACTCTAGGCAAAAAGTACAAACATTTGGGTTTGATATATTATCTTTGTTGTAACAAGTCATACACTGGAAAGCCTGTTAAGTTCCCTTTTAAACTGTGCCGCATTTGTAAGGAACATGCATTTGTGGGATGAGCAGTAGAGCTGAGTATGTGGGTTGCGCACGTAAAAAAATGCCAAACTTTGTCTGCCAAGAAACCAAATTTGTTGTTGCTATTGACACTTATTTAATCTTCTTGCTTTAGGTACTGCCAATCAGGTGCCTGGCAATGAAGCATTGTTACAATAAATAGTAAACCAAACACATATTTCCTTACTTTTTGTGCTAATTATATATACAAACTGAACAAGGCTGTTTTATTTTGATGGCACAGTTTCCTCACATTATCCGTGTTCTGCTCATTGAGTACCAACAACCTCATCCTAAGTATAAAAAAAACACATTAAGTAGCCATGACCGTGCATTTGCATACAAATGCTAACACATCAACTTCTAATTCTAATTTGCCCACATTCTTCGACCTATGATGACAAGCTACTCTGTAAGGTTGGATGAGAAATGTCTCTAACTTGAAATACAGGCGTTTATTGGTGGAGCTTTTGTTATGGATATCAGTAATAGAAAAAGGAATTAGGATAGGCCTTCCTACTGACAGAGTATTAGAATAATCCTTTCTACTTAGGGCAACAGTCAGATACTAAATACATCAAATCCACTTCCCCTGCTTCCAAAGCAGGAGCTAACTAATAAATGAGGCACTTTTACATATTTATCATTAGACCCAAAGTCAGACAGAGACCATTTATTTTTTATGAAGCGTCATAAAGCATTGTTGTACCTTCAGTGTGCTTTGCAAACAAATGCATAAAGGCAAAAAACACTGGGCATACTCACTAAACCGTGCCCATCAGGCCTCTGAAACCTAACAGGGCTGAGAACATTCATTTTCTAAGCTGTTAAGTTCAAAGATATAATGGGAGAGGAAAATAAGCCACAGTGGAAGAGAAAAAATAAATAAATTGCAGCTAAATGAATGACTGTCACATGCAAAAGGATGCTTAACACTTGAACATAAAATGGCAGGTTAATAGCAAGTCCTCATTAATTTCCCAGGATCTGATTGAAAACATTTTATTGCGGTATCCAAATCCCTTAATATGAAGCCAACCTTTGATATATAATACGCTGAGAAAATTGAGTATAAACAAAAACACCAACCTGTTCCACAGAGTTCAAATAAGAAAATAAGGACATGCAGGCACGTATTGAATCCCAAACATGTGCAGCCTTTACTGAAGTACTGATACTTGACTCCATCATGTCAATACTGATGAACTGCCAAAGGGTTGGTTGATGATACAGTACACAGTATTATGTGATGGTAAAGTGTCAATATTGACCCTATGAAGAAAAAAATAAAAACATCTACTACCTTTTAAAAGTGGAAGTAGAAAAGAAAAATACAGGATCAAAAAATCTATAGCTTCTGTCAGTCAATTTTACTTGCAGTCACATTGATATCTGAGTGCTTAGGACCAAGCGAGCCAAGTGGCTATTTTTTAAGAACAAATAATGAATGAGACTGATACTGTAGGTGCAAATGTAGCAGATATTTACAGGGTCTCACATATTTGACACAAAACTAGGTTGTTGTTTTTTTTTTTTTTTTTTGTTGTTTTTTTTTTTTTTTTTTTTTTTTTGTTTTTTTTCTGGCTGCTCTCTTTGGAAGGCGTTGCCAAGATTTGGTGATTATTTTATGCCAGATTTCCTTCCTTGACACAACCAGGGCCCATATTTATCAAACTTCTTATAAATACTCTTACAAAAAGCTGGTAATAATGGACATAAGTCAAAAAACAAAATCTTGGCTCAAAGCTGGGCTTTAAGTCAGTTAGAAAATGTCTTCAAAGTGTAGGACTAAATCTTAAGTGCCTGTCTTAGCAGTGATGTTCAACACTTTGCTGATCCTGGGTGGAATCAAGCAAAACTGCATTTCTCAACAGCTGAGATACCAGACCCTTTGTACGAAGCAAAGCGAAGAACAGGGGGTTGTTTTCTACCAGGGTTAAAATTTGAATATTTGTTGAGTTTTCCCCTGGTTTTAAGGTGCCACTGCCTTTTTTTCGCCAGCATGTGTAATTTAACACTGACAAAATGTATAAAAGCATAACAGATAAGAAATGTTTAGGTTTGAACATGGTGTAATATCAAAGCATCTCCCACAATTCTTCCCCACAAAAGATCACACAAACATAAATGTATTGCACTTGCTGGGACACACACACAGACACACATGGAGTTGTTCTTTTTATAATGGCTTTGTGTCAGCATATAACGGATGTCTCCTAAAAGCCCCATTTATTCCCATCTCCAGCTAGTCCATGCTATCCAAACAACAGCATGAAACAAAGGACGGGAAACAACAAAGAGAGACAAACAAATCAGTCCAAACATCCCACACACACACTCCACCGATATGGACTAATAGAGTGGAGACATCGCTATTGTAGATTTTAATGTGTTTGTTGTGATAGATGGATATTGGTGAAGGATATTGAATAGCATTTGAAAAAAAAACTGCAACTACTTTTCACAATAGCATACATAGGCAGGCGAACACTTGGAAGTTGAGACAGAAATACAATCACATCTTTGGTTAGTCAAGATCTTCCCATTTTTTCCATCCTTCCATTGTGAGAGTGGGCAAAAAGAAAGAAAAAAAAAAAACAAGGTACCTGAATACATATCAATCACTTTGATTCTGACTGGGAGTGGGCGTTTGGAGACGAAGAAAGTCTGATACAGAGGGAGGACCTTTGATTGGAGCCAAAGCCTAATCTGGACTCCACATTGAGAATCAAATGGGCTACAGAAATGCTGCAGCCTATGGGATCTTGACATGGGGGTATTCTGCAGGCACAGAGCTGTTTAATCTTCCAAGGGGTTAGCCGTAACTTCCAGTGAGACTTAACAATGTTTGTCTGTTGAGTCGTTTCTGTCCCATGAAACCACGCTTCCTGAGTGATCTTAGTTTTGTCTCGACATGAAGCGTCACAGAAATCACTGCTCACTGTTCTCCTTTTAAAGTGCAAGAGAATTCGAGCAGAAGAAAAACATACACCCAAACAACAAAAGAACAAATAAAAGTCAAATACAGACACACACACTATATCAACAATGCAGGCTGCTAATGTGAATAGGGTTTTGCTAAATGCTGCCTGGTGCCTGTGTGGCAGCCATTGATTAAAGGCCCTTGTTAGCTTGTTCGTCCCCTCATATGTTTCTATTGTGCAGTTGATAAGGACTTTGCTTTCACATCCACCAAAGGGAGTTGGCTAATTAAAATTAGTGACAACCGGATTCAAGGAACAAAGGCATTGGTCTCAGGATTGTAGATTTGCATACGCATTAATTGTTGTTCTTTTTCTTTTTTTTATTTTGAAGTTTGCACATTGAGGCTCACATCCTTGAAGGATACAGTAAGGGTAGCAACTTTCAAAAATGGAAATAAAGAATTCGTAATGGTTGAGGCCACTGATGATACTTTTCGTGCCATCTTGTTGAAAAACAGAATGTGACTGTCAAACACAGGAGAAACAATAGATATTAGATGTTTGTAAATGTCAAAAGATCTAAGCACAAAAATAGAGGCAAAATTGTGTTTACAGTTTCTGATGCATCTCAGTAATCCAAGTAAAAAATCAAAAAGAAAAACATTTTATAGGTCTTCTGGACGGGTTCTTCTCTAATGAAACGTTTTGTCTCTTCTCCAAGAGACTTCTTCAGTCTGAGAGTTTCAGGCAAAATTCAGGCTTTCAAGCCCAGCCTCCGTGTGACTGATACTCACATCACATGGCTATCGTTGACACCTAATTAACACTTATTGTTAACAGGGGGTGGAGTGATACTAGCAATAGCCACGCTGTAGGAGGGGGACAACTGAAAACGGAGGTCTCCACCTCTGTGATGGACGGTCTTTCTTCTTTGGTGATGCTTTGGTGATGCGGCTATTGCCAGAATCACTCCACCCCCTGTTAACAATAAGTGTTAATTAGGTGTCAACGATAGCCATGTGATGTGAGTATCAGTCACATGGAGGCAGGGCTTAAAAGCTTGAATTTTGCCTGAAACTCTCAGACTGAAGAAGTCTCTTGGAGAAGAGACGAAACGTTTCATTAGAGAAGAACCCGTCCAGAAGACTATACAATGTTTTTCTTTTTGTGTTTACAGTTCCAGAGACAAAAGGAAAAAAGAACATCTGTTCACATACAAACTACCCATAGCTTTAAATGAGCTATAGGAGACCCACTTATTTTCACTGGATTTTAATTTCTTTAGGACCTATAAATCTAATGTGGTAGTATCTAAGGCCAGCTTGAGGTGCAGTGTAGGCAAATGTTAGGGGTCGCCACGAACGGGGGATGGGTGAACTTGTTCTGTGGGTTTCTCAGCCTGCTTTGTTACTGAATGAGGTGTTTTATATGGTGCAGAGGATATTTTGTGGTAAAATATATGATGAATTTAGTAAAATGCTATTCAAATGGCTGTAAAATGCATAGTTTTGAGTAGATCTTATACTAAATTGTCCAAGGGAGTGTACCATTGGACCCCCCTGGAACTGCTTCACTCCACAGCTGTTCATTTATACAAACAGGTGTTCCTCATTGCTGTCAGCAGACGTTGGCAGGTATAATGAGACCTTATAAACCCCATTGTTCCAACTCTTGTTTCCAAAATGCTTACCACTTAAGAACTGTTTTTGAACATTTTTTTTTTTGCACAAGAAAAATGTAAAGAAATGAAAACTGTAATCTTTTTACACTACTTTACAATATGTACAGTACAAACCAAAACATATAGTTATCAGATTCTTGAATTTCTGCCTCATAATTTCTTTAGCTAAATAATTATAACTCATTTAATGTGTTTCTATTTCAACACTCTAATCAGCTTTCACAGATATATGTAGGTCATTTTGTTCAATGGAGCTGTGAAAACTTTACTCATTGGCCATTTAATGGTCATTATTTAGGGAAATAAGAGATAATGCTGCATGAGTCAGACATTAAGTCTTAATCTGACATCCAGCCACCCCTCTTAAAAGACATATGTGGGCCACTCCTATTAAATCTCACACAATGTGGCATGAATGCATTCAATAGAGCACCCCGGTGAACATTCAAGCATCAGCGAAGAGTGAAATTCTGCAGGTTAGTGAGGTGAGAGAGCCATTTTCCTTTCTCTCTCCCCCTGCTTTCTCTGCGTTTGCCAAACAGTGAAGCCACTTATTAGAAAGATCCTGAGCTGTCAGCAGAGTCACACACTGCAGGCTGACATTCCCTTAAAGTAGTCAGACACTGTTTCACAAGTACATCCATTCTTCTCCAGACCTCTATGTGTAACTATGAGGAACACTGTTTTGTCACCACGCTCATCCCTTATCTAGCAATTGTCTTCCTCTAAGCATTTTCTACATCAACTGGTCTCATGGTGTTGGCGAATGGTAGCACCAAGATCATGCAGGGACTAGAACACGTGTTGCTTAGCATATTGAGAAGTGAAAAACAGCACAGAAGCACTGACACTGCTGGTTGTGGACATTTTTTTTTTTTTTTTTGCCATCAGCAAAATGTACTCAAGTGCAACATGCTGAGTGGAGCAACACAACATTTTTAATCCAACCACCTCATGCAATGCAGCAGGAAAGGAAAAAAAAAACATGAACCGAGCTGGAAAAACATAAATCTATTTGATGATGAATCTGCAGCTTAAATCAGCTTAAATAGTCAAAATAAACTTACTGTATTATGTTAACCTTTTAGCAGTTAGGTTACAATATATATGGTATATGTTTCTTTAGATAAAGTAAGCCTATGTGTATGTATTTTTCGATTGATGACTCAATTTGCAGCTCAAACAAGGTGTTAACAATGTGAGGATTTCTCATGTAAACAGTACAGAGTGATACATTTAGCACCTTAGAAAATGTTGGTCAAAAAACTTGCTTATAGTGCCATCCGTGGCTATTCTAAAGTGTATCTACAGTATTTTAGTAATTTTGGTAACAGCAAACTCAATTTTCAATGAGACAGTACTCACAGTTTTCTGTATTTGAGCTTGGAAGAGAACAGTTTTGTTAAGAATGGAGGAAATCTTGGCATCTCCAGTTCACAAGATATGACTGACTTGGGAAATGTGTTTAAAGGGGCAATATTATGTGTTTCTCTGGCATAAATTTAAATTCTATACAATAATAAAGTAACTATGTCACCTTCAGTTGTTATTAAAATGTTGTTTATGTGTTTAAATAGGAAATGAACTTGAATTATCATCATCTGTTTCTGAATGCCGTGAAATTGACCAATGTCTCTTTAAGAACCTCCTTCCACTTCTGCCCCACCCATTTCAGCATGGAACAGATGGGTGTGTGTGCTCTGTGATGAGGAAGCTCAGCTTGGAGACGCAGTCCAGAGGAGGAGCTGATCCCAAAAGGTGGTTCTAGTCCCATCCTGTCGTTTTTGCTCCCCTGCCTGGCTGTCTCAGGACAATACAGGATTTCTCAAACATGCATGAATGAGTCAAAGCAAGACTTTGGGCATGTTTTTGATGAGAGGACAACATTATAGCATGATATCAAACTCAAAAAAGTTGATTTTTGCATGATATTGCCCCTTTAAACAATCATACATTCAGCTCGGCCATACCGTACTGTACCATACCAACTTTATCTATAAAATGCTTTAAACACCCACGGGACCAAAATGTCATACACAAAATAAAACCTTCATTCATCTTCATTCATTCACACAGTCCGTCAAAATTAAATAAAAACCATTAAAACGTCAACAATACAAATGGTGTTCAAAGGCCAGAGGGGAAAAAAGGGTTTTAAGAAGGGATTTAGACAACAGACAGGGACGAGGCCTGTCTGTTGTCCAAAGGAAGGCCATTCCATAATTTAGGAGCTGCCACAGAAAAAAAAAAAAAAAAACACAACCTCATCTGAGTTTTAACAAAAAACCACTCTGCACTCTCTCATGTTTGTAGAGCTTTACCAGAATAATGTACTTTATTTATTTATTTATTTATTTATTTATTTATTTATTCATTCAATCTAAAAAAACAAATTATATATACAATACAAAGTACTTGATAGAAAAAAAGAACATACTCATTACGCAGCATGATTTCACTCAGTTATTTACAAGGACCAACTAAAGCATTGCACTTGATCATAAACATCACTTTAATTGATTCCAACAGGTCAGTGAATGCAGCAGTTTGACTAGACTGGGTGATTAGTAAAGATAATGACAAATACTCAGAGGAACGTAATTATGACACTTGCATTTGAAATGTAAACGCTTGTGCATATCTATTGTTTATTTCAGGAACTTGTACTCGAACATTTAGCATGTTAAGCACTTGTATGGCACCTTCAACCTCATTTAGACCAAGTAGCACTTCTTGTTTCTTACTCACCCGTTCACACACAGCTTGTTTTCTTTTCTTCTTCTGGCTCATCAGATTCATTGTTATGCCCATGTTCACTTCAGGTTGAAACCATTGACCTATTTACCCTCTGATCAGCAGCTCCCTCCGCCATCTCCTCAGTTAGCTCCATTTGGACACCTAAAAGGCAGCCACATGTCAAATTTTTACCTTCAAAAGTCAGCTTTTGTGTCGTAAATGTTGTCAAAGTCAGTGCTGTGTAACATTATTGATCACCTGTTAACATGAATAGTGAATAATAGTGTAATTGACTGTATCAGTGTGTTGGTGTGCGTCTTTGTTCTATTGGTCAATCCAGTTCAAGCCGTCACAGCTAATTAAACTTATCAAAGATAAAAATATCTATAACACAGTCAGTTTTATAGATGTTAAGTTATAATTTTGTGTGGGGGTAGATGAGTCATGTACAACACATACTCGTAATGATAATTAGGTCACATGAGACCTCATAATATTGTATGTGTTTGCACATAATTCTATTTTCAGTTGGCCTAAACAATCTGTTCTTTTTCAATATGAGATTATCCTAATCCTGGCACTCTTTAGTTATTTTTTTAAGTAAGCTTCTGTGCATATGTTATAAATTGATATCCACTGTAGATAGCTTATTTGATGAGCTTTATTTTGGAGAAGTTTCTTCAGATTGGAAAAGTTGATAAGCTAACGGCTAGTCCAATCAAAAGGCAAAACTGAAGTGGATAGCTGGGGTCCCTATTACAATTCTAATCCCAAAAAAATGCATAGTGATTAATACAAACTCTAGTAAATGATCTGTTATAGCAATATCAGTTTGGCATTACATAGTTGTTTAAATAAAAAAAATGGTTATTACATTTTTTTGCCAGAAGTACCCCCAAGCTGCAAAGGAAGAGCTCTAGATATCCGCTACTGCTATTTGCAGTTGCTAATCTTCATAAAACTGCATGTAAGTTTGTCTTGGCCTATTTGGCCAACAGATGAAACAAATAGGGTGAATATTTGATTCATTACTGAATATCCCTTTCTTCCAACATGAGACATCATCCTTTGCTTTGCCCCATTTACCCCTGGTTGCTTTTGTTCAGGTGGAAAGGGCCCAGCATACTCGGTCTGAAGCCGAACAGTAAAGCACAGTCACATGGTTCTTCAATATTCATTGTCACACAGCCCTCGTAGCCCCTGAGACTCACGGGTCTTCTGGAAAAGCCTTCCCTAGAGTCTACAAGTCTGGTAAGCAGATGGTAGTGTATGCATACACACATAATATAAACAAAACAGGGATTTTATTCAGAAATATGGATTCAAAAAAAGACAACAGCGATGCAGTTTTAATTTTAATTTCCTGCTCATCTTCCACAGAATTATTTAATTTGCACAATCTCACATTTCCTGCACATGCTTCTCAGAGCACTGCTGTGCTTCGCACCGGAGCAGAGCTGCATGCAGTGTAAATCAAGGTGAAAATGAACGATGGTGAAATGTGCAGCAGACCAGAGCCACATGCAGTGTAAGTTTGGAGTTAGTGGTTTACATTTGGCCTTTCTGTATGTACCCTAGCTCCCATTTTCTTCAACTCATTTCCAACAGATTGGCCAGAAAACCTTTACTTCCGTTAAATCCGTTTTCCATTTATTTTGTTATGAACGTTAATTTCCAAGTCCTATTGCATCAAACTTGTGCTTGGATGACTCCAACCTAAATATTAACTAAGTGGAGTAACATGTGGTCCACAAAGTGGAAAAATTAAATATCAGGACGAAATGCTGACGTTCCCCCTGACATGGAGCATCTTTATTTCTTAGGTAGTGCAAGTAAGAAATTATTTAAAAAGAAAGAATAGCCAAAAGGGTCTGCTAACAAATGGACAAAATCTCCTGCAGTATTTTATTCTCTGCATACACAATACTTCATCAGTGCCTTAAGGGGTCCACATAGGTGTCAAAAGCGAGCTGATTTTATAGTGTGGCATTTTTCTTAGCCCCAAGCCTGGCATGACTTCAAGCAATATTTCATCATGGCTATATTACAGAGACAAAAATTAAACAGCTGCTGTGAGCCAAAATTAAACTTCTGGAAATTACCAGCCCTGCTGATTATTTGGACGCAATTTATAACAAAAGTTGTTAGGATGAGAAACATCGCAAGTTAGAAAGTGAGCCAACCAAGTGGGAGTGACATAAATGCCTTGTTATGAATTATAATTTGTGTTGTGATCCCCCCCCACCCCCCTGTGAAACATATCACTTAACAGCTGGGTGAAAGCATATCACCCTAAGAACCATAAAGTGTTGCTACTCAAACATTTAAAATATGACAGATCATAAATCCCAAAACACTATAGTCCAGTTACTTTTTTTWAATTAATAGTACATTAAACTTGACTACAAATTAGAATTTAAATTTCTTCTCCTGACTACTAAAGCTCTTAATGGACAAACTCTATCATGAATAAAAGACCTTATAGTTTTATATTGTCCCAACAGATCAATTTATATTTATCATTTGTGGATTTTCCAGAAGTATAAAACCAAGCAATTGTTTGTCAAAACTCTTGTTTATGGTAATACTCTCTAAATGGTAAAATGGTAAATGGATTGAACTTGTAGAGCGCTTTATCAAGTCCCTCCGGACCCCAAAGCGTTTTACACTTACAGACATTCACCCATGCACACACACATTCACACACTGATGATGGTAAGCTACATTATAGCCACAGCTGCCCTGGGGCACACTGACAGAAGACTGACTGACTACTCTCTAGTATTTGCTTGTGATTTCTTACTAAATTAATTAACCGAATGACATTTTTTGTTTATACTATGTGCACATCTGCTCCCGTTTCCTGGCATGCCTTGCCATTCTTTCASAGTGAACAAAAGACATGTCCAATCAGCCCATGACACAATTGTTCCAGCACACCTTGAAAAATGGATTGTGAGTTTACGGTTGGGGAAAGTGTGATGATGGTCGAGTACGTGATGCAGGAACACGTATGTGTGTATGTGTGTGTGTGTGTGTGTGTGTGTGTGAGCCCGTGTGAGAGGAATCAACAGTATTGCATGCATGTTTTTTTTTTCTCCCTGGACAACAGCAATCAATAAAGCATTAGGACAATCACAAAAAGGGAAACAAGATGTTCAAGCCATCTGGAACTGGTTATGGTTTTAATCCATTTGGGAAAGCCTGCTCTCCACATACATCAACTACAAACAGCAAATTCAACACAAACGYGTGAGCATTGTAACACCCAACTGCAGAGGAAATGATACACATAATAATGTCACTGTACTATTCCCATCGGTAAGATCTTTTGTACTGTCAGTTGATTTTGAAACCAGTGAAGGACCSAAAGTACAGCGGAGAAACCAAACATGAATGTGCTTTTTAACATAACATGCTTCTTCATTACAGTGGAAATGCATTTTAAGCTTACAAGTCAAGTCAAGTTATCTTTAATATCCCCAGGGGGCAATTTGTGTCACAGCCAGCGGGAAACAATAACAATCATCAACCACAAATACAGTAAAAAAATAAATAAATAAATAAATAAAT
>NW_013952480.1:316511-319201 GCF_001266775.1 Austrofundulus limnaeus
TGTTTATTTGAGCAACAAAGGGCTAATAATTTTCTTGTTGTAGATGACTCCTTGAGCAACTTTCTACTACCTGTACGATGCTGCTGGTACTTTAAAGGAGTCATAGCAAGTAAAAGTACACAACAAAATGCATTAAATGCCTAAAAAAGTGGATTTTACCATGATGAACTTGCGACCTGTYCAGGGTCTATACCACCCCTCGCACAGTGACTGCTGGATAGGGGCACCAGTRACCCCTGTGACCCTGAACRGAAGAAGCTGGTATAGATAATGGATGGATGGAAATGTAGATTTTGCTTTTGGCATAATTGTATCAATACTGAATTAGATGTGTTGCCGTTTAAATTTCAAGTGAGACTTCTGTCAGTTCCATATTTAAGAAAGTTACTCAAGTTGAAAAATAAATCCGATTTGTTAATTATACAGTATTTATTTTAAAAAGTTGCAACCATGCTGTATGATTGATTTGATAGTCAGAGGGCATTTGGCATATTAGGAASAATAGACACCTTGTTTTAAATAAAATAAACATGTTTTTAAAGTCATTGTGTAATGTTTAGTATCTAATATAGTAAATATTCTTTATCAGTACTCGTTATCTGAGAACTACCCAAACTGAAATGCTCGTACTCATACTTGGGTTAAGAAAAAAAAAGTAACAGGACACCCCAAATATAAATTTAAAAAAATCTAAGAATCTACTTATCAATAGCTTGGCAATTAGGTCTGACAAAACTGAAGGGTTAAATAATTGTCAAAGTCTTTTAAAGTATATTTTCATTTCAGGCTAGGATACCCCTAAGAGATTGACAGGTTTAACATTGTATAAAATATTAATATAAAAAAAAATAAAAGACAAAGAAAACAGTTCAATCAATCTACTGTACTTTTGTCCTATACTTTTTGTCTGTGCCAACACTATTATTTCACTCACCTTCAGAGATACTACTGTACCACACCTACTTCATCACAGGTGTCAGCAGTGTCAGTATGTCACTCAGTACAGAAGCTGTTGATTTTTCATGGCTAAGTGAAAAAATATTCCACTTCTTGTTATGTGTGTGCATGTGTGTGTGTGTGTGAGCGCGCACAAAGTGATTCAAATTGTAATGATCTGATAGGATAATTGCAACATAACAATTATCTGAACYAATACTTTGGTTCTGTCTTTCCAGCTTGTTTTGCTGCCAAATTACAACTTGTTTTATTATAACATTTATGACCCTCTCCCATGTGTGCTTGTTAGTACAGTATTCTGTAGCCACGCTGGAGCAACAGGTCACATTTACTTTTACTAACAGCAGTGCSATGTTTGCTACTAAGTGGAAATGGAAGCAATAAATTACAGTGTGAAGTCTCAAAATACCCTGTTTTAGTTTAGTTTATTAATTTCTTTAAAAACAACATAAATTCAACAACAAAAATACAAATCATAAATTAAATGAAAGGTAGCAGAAGAAGAACAATTCTTATTATATCTGCCCCTTTTTTCAAATAAATAAATTCAATCAAAAATAATCTACAGTTTACAAAAAAAGAAAAAAAAATATGAAAGTTTAACTCCTTGAACAACAATTCATACATTTACATATTTCTCCAGCAAATTAACCTTTTATCATTCTCCTAAATATACATATTGATCTGGCATTTTTAATGTTACCTTCCAGATTATTCCATAGTTTAATTCCCTGGACTGAAGTACTCCGTTCCTTTAAACWRGTTCTAACTTTAGGTCTCACAAACATTTCTATCCCTTCTAGATTATAAYAACTCTCTCTTTTAGTAAAATGTAATTGGATGTTTGAAGGTAAGATGTTTTCATGAGCCCGATACATAACTGATAAAATACTGTTTGCTTTAGTGACTGCATGAAAAGACAACATTTTGATGGATGTAAGAGACAAAAAAGCAGCTGACGAGTTCTAGGATGATGCCTTTTACCTTTACTCCTATAAAAAGACAATAAAAAYCATCCTATATGATATAAAAATGGGATGGCCTTCTTCCCCTGAACTATATTTGCCTTTCTCTCACTCTATGCTCTCTGGGATTAATAACAATCAGTCTGTGCTGCTAGCTTGTGCTGCTCAGTAAACAAGCCAGGAGCCACTCCTGCCKGGTTCTGGAGCACTCCATTAGGGAACCAAGTGCACTTTTTTTTTACACTGGATGCACAAATATAATAAACCTCCATTCTGCAGTTAAAGATGCAGCAGAAAACTGTGGCCAAATGGGGGACACTGAAGATGCATCTGTTCGCGTATTGAGACGGACATGGATCCCTCCTCAGCAAATTACCCTCATCCTAAAAAAGCTCTATCTAGATTTATTTGGCTGTACAGATCCCCACTGGCACGTGTTTACAATGCAAACACACTCAGACATACACACACATGAAATCATTATATGTCACATCCTGCAGTAGATTGTATCAGTGAGCAATGTTGTGTGGAAGCACAAAAATGGCAGAAAATAAAAGTCATACTGAATGAAGAGATGTGAGCAATGATTTGAATGGTCACAAAGCATGGTAATAAGACTAAGGTGGAACACAATGTAAAGACAAAAGTTAAACAGATTTGTAGTATTACCTTAGTGAGTGTATTTATTTATTTATTTATTTATTTATTTATTTATTTGTTTGTTTGTTTTGTTTTTCTACACGGAAATAATACAAAAACTATCAATTC
>NW_013952480.1:319211-321614 GCF_001266775.1 Austrofundulus limnaeus
GTCCTGGTTTGGCTAAAATGGTAAAAGCTTGTTGATAGAGTTTTATTGGGCAGAACTTCTCTGATCTTCACCAGGCTTTCGTCTGAGTTAAGTATCACTGAACTTCTCCTCTTTGCAAAGTGATCTATAAATCTTACTGGTCTCTGGTGTCAATTGATTAATGTTTCGGCCGGGCTTGTTGTGGTTTCTCTGAGTTCCCAGGTTAAAAAACCGAACATTTTTCTACACAGAAATAATACAAAAACTATCAATTCTTTATTCAATAACTCTTCAACATGTAAAGGTGTCATCCAAATGTAGATTTGTGTTCTGAATATTTGATTTTGTTTGACATTATGAGGCAGATAAATGAACAAATAGATCAAAAAATACCCCTTGAAGCTTTGGATGTTCTGCCACTGCTTAAAATATCTATATTCAGATTGAAACATTTCCATTATATGTTGGAAAAGCTCAATGTTCAAAATACATTGGTGTGAACATTCTGATTCACAAACAGTGCAAATGGATTTCTGAAGCAGTTGTGTGCCAGTGAAGTTTTGGGAACAAATATAGATGTACTGGTGTAATTAATTTTTGAACTTATTAAATCAGATTATTTTATTTATTTATTTATTTCCCCCCTGTTTCGACYGCTTCACTCTTTGGGAGCTGTCACAGCGTGCGGACTTGCATGAACAATCTGGCAATCATTTTATGATGGATGCCCCTCCTGATGCAACCTGGACTCGAACCAACTCGCCTTAGGATCATAAGACCGTGGCACTGACAACCAAGTTACAGTGGCCCACCAATAACATTGAGCAAATTAWTTTTTAATGAAAGTTCTTCAGGCAGGCTTTTTATATACTTTATGGGRTTTTTGTACAGGTATACTGCAAAAAAAAAAGTTTAAATAAGTGTTGCTCTATGAGTAATAGAAAACTTTTCTTCAAGTGCTATACCTGCTTTTTATGTTTGTTTGTTTTTGTATTTTTTTCACTATTTTCTCATTAGCAGCATCTACTGTTTAAAAGGACAACTACAGCAGCACTGGTGTAAACAACAACAAACACTGAAACGGTTTGTCCCAACTGTGAATTAATAAATATTGCAGAACAAGCCTGGGTAACTTAAATACTGGAAGAAGACACAATTTTCCGTTGACTACCAGGTGAGCAACACGAATCCCAAAGTTGCAAAATTTCGTATTTCTTTAAGTTCAATGAAACTTAGTGGAAGCTAATTCTAAAGTGCAAAATTGACTCAGAGTTCACCAGAGTATATTCCAGTGATAACATGAGCTACCCTTGCATAGTACTGCTGAATAGAGGCATGCCACTTTATTTGCACAGCATTGCACATAATGCCACAGTTTGGGGAGGTGATTTGTTGAAACTGACTTTTGACTCATGGTGATAAACAAACAGTTGTTGTGGATTGCTAGTTCTTCTGCTTCTTGGTCACTTTATTTTGTTTATGGCAGGGCTTCAGTAAGAAAGCTATTGGAAAAATGAAGTGATGCATTCTGTGTACAAGATGAACGAACTAAAATGCAGCAACATAAGATGCCTTGAGTGCAGACTACTGTGTGGTCAGTGTTTTGTTAAAATGTTGCTGTTCTTTGTGTATTTGTGACTTAGTGGCAGTAGTGCTTGTTGACGTAATGAGGAKCCATGCAGAGTGAACATCAGACTTGCTTTGGCATGGTTGRACATCAGCCTTCATGATTACCACATGCATGTCAACTTGTACGGATTGTCTGCAAGTTATAAGGATTTTACATCATTTTGMAGGTATACAGACRTATAGAGCAATCTCACAGATTTTTTTCAAGTCTTACRGATTTTTTCAAAACCYCATTTTCAAATGTATCTAATATGTAGAATGGTTTGATCATGTGGCAAACTAAAGCAGCATCCCCATAYGATTGTCCCAGTACAAGTTCAGATGTCACCATAGCCTGATGGTCATTGGCATCATTGAGCATTCTCCTTTGCCAGTCAGAGGCCTCCTTCCATCCAATTGGTGATGTTTCCCTCTCTTGTTAGCAGCTTTCACTTCTCCTTCACTGGACTTCACATACATAACTGGAAATTGTCTTTGTCAAATATACTGATTTAAATATATGGCTGACTCTTTTTTGACCCTCTTTTTTGTTGATCGTTGTATTGGCCACATACCAGAGATTACCAACTGACTACGTCACTCTGCCATTGGCATAAACTGCTCTTGTTAACAGATCAAAGCACAGCCATTTTTTAATTGGAGATGGACATGTTTTTTGCAACTTTGTATGAACATTAGAAATAGAAGAATTGAGCTTGAAATGTGTATTTTTTATACAGATACAGTGGGTAAAATAAGTATTGAACATGTCACCATTTTTCTCAGTAAATATATTACTAGAGGGCTAATGACATG
>NW_013952480.1:323036-324988 GCF_001266775.1 Austrofundulus limnaeus
CATGTCATTAGCCCTCTAGTAATATATTTACTGAGAAAAATGGTGACGTGTTCAATACTTATTTTACCCGCTGTATATTTTTGAGCTAGACTTAACTTACCGCCTGCTTACAGGCCTCAGTTGACAAACAATCCACATGTGTTAAGTTATGACAGAAACAGAATTCACACCCTCTGTTTTCCCTGCTCATATGTGCTGCACAGTTTGTCCCATTTTTTCTTCATCCTTGGGTTTTCTTCTAATAACCTTCTGTTGTTGCTTTAGTTGTTGTAAAAGGCTGTATCTGTACTTTCCTTTACTCGTTGTCTCTGTAACACATCCTCTAGGTATGTTAAGTATCAAGCATGGGTATTAATAAACAAGCCTGCATACTTCATTTTAATGCAAGCATAAATGTGAACCCCAGTAATCTGTCAGATCTGGGGCTTCACCTACCTACACAGACTTGGAGGGAAAAAAATAGCAGCAAAATGACAGCAACATTAAATTAAAGCATACAATTTTTCTGTCAGGGCAGAGAGAAGAAGTCATATGAAGTTGCCYGAAGCTAGTGAGCAAAATCATTAAGGGAATTCATTTTCCCAAGAGGGAAAACAGCTCCCAGCTATGAGTAACACAACAACAGTGTCAGCATTAATCCAGCGTTAATCCAGTGCCATATTTGACATACTGTTTGTCTCAGTGCCTCTTTGATCCAGCGTCACACCGAGGTAGKTGATAGATATCCAATTCAGGGTGAACACAGCATAGTCACTCTGGTCACAAAGGGGTTCTAGTYATGCACAGAGCAGGAGACGGCATCKCAGAGATGSGTCGTTTCTGATCGGTTACGGCTGCAACGCTAATCAATTCACCTGCGTGGAGAAGACGACACCGGCTTGCTCTCATTTGCGTCACTTGCTCTGGCTGTGAGGATAACATTTTTTTATAACACCTGCGTTTACCTGTGAGGGTCCATCTCATTAGCTCATCTTCAGCTGTGACAGCATTGCCGTGCCTGATAAGTGACTTGAGGGGGAGAAGGGGTGGATTTGAAAAATTGGCCTGTGCGCACAGTTGTGTCTGTGKGACTCCAGTGTATGCATGCATGTGTACACAACCTGGCGACAGTCCAGAAACTGATTTGACACGGAAGGGGCTTGTTTCAGATGAGAATGCACAAGCACAGTGGGAGGATAGCAAAGAGCAAGGACAGCAGTAAATCAGTGGCACTGCGCTGCATGGCATTACCAAAACCCTACTCTACAAGATCTATCATTGCTGAAGCACAGCAAGCTGGTACAACATATGTAGTGTTGGTCATTCACAACACAATCTCCTATTTGAAAGTTGTTTCCTTTTCAATTTTGTTCAGTCTAAGATAAAGGGTGAATGAATAAAATTAGTAAAACATGTTTAAAATGATGAATACTCAGCYATTACAAGCATATTAAATTAATTTAGTGAAACTACAAAACTTATGTGCTCAAGCTGTATAAGGACATTCTGATGTCACCAATGAGAAACCTACAAAAACAAGAAATCCTCCACACTCTATTGATGTTCATTATCCCAGAACTACAMGTCAAATCTTTTGAGTAGGAATTATTTGAAAAGGTTTTATAAAATATTGTATCCTATATGTTGTAGACCAGGGGTGTCCAACAAAAGGGGCCCAAAAGTCAAAACCTGCTCCAACTTGTGTCAACATTTATTGAAGAAATATTATAAAACAAATAATGTTACAGAAATACAAATGATCTTTTCCAAATGTTGTACGTAGCATTTAGAATGTACATATCCTAACGAATAAAAGAAAGTTGTTAAATTTAAAAGACACATCATTAGCATTAATTTATTATGCCTTACTCAATTTGTTATACCTTAAGGATAGGTTAATCTAGCAAATCACACAAAAAAGTAAACCCCCACTAAAAATTTAATTTTTTGACTTTAAAATAAGAAAATAATCC
>NW_013952480.1:327688-333576 GCF_001266775.1 Austrofundulus limnaeus
ATTACAATCTGTTCACGTGAGCAGCTGTCAGTCAGCACCTGTCAATCTCCAGACACACAAAGGAGCATGTCTGAACGAATCACTTTTTTTGACATTGATCAGCTGACTGATTTAAATACATCTTAACGTTCATGAGGTACTTTACATTGACTGTTTATGGTTGAGTGTGGGCGTGTAGAGGGTAGAACCTGAGGCGGGACCTCGTGCGCAAACTCTGAGGTACAGCTTTGATTTATAAAGGAAAGATGCGCAGAAACATGCGTCCGCACGGTTTTATAAATGAGAATTTTTTGACATACACCATTTTTGTCTTTTGGCCGTATGTTCATTTTTAGTATGGTTTCCACGCAATCCTTTATAAATCTGACCCCTGGGCTTTCCTGAAGCTTCATGYCTTTATGGTAGAGAAACTACAACCGCTCAGTTAAACTTACTTGACTTACTTACCTGTACCACATTACGTGTCCTCCAAAGTTTGTTACGACACGTCCTACCAGTGTTWACTCCTTTGAGCTCATCTCCCCGAGGATTATCCACCAAGTCAGCCTGTGCCGAAGAACCAATCACTCTCACCTGTGCCTCAGTTAMYTGGCCACTCTGCCTGAAGATTTTGCCACTTACCTGTTGGACTCACCTCCTCTCTGGGCAGAACTCCTCCATGAAAATCTGTTAAAAAAGAAAAAAAATCTTTATCTTCACAAGTATCTGCAAATAGCTTTACATATTGAACTGGACTCACCTTAAATCTTCCCACTCTTTCAGATCTGGCCTCCCATTCCCCTACAGCTGTAAATAAAATCACTTACCTTTAGTTCTAGTCTCTGTGTCTGGTCTCTCTGCTCCTCTCAGCCCTCACATTACCTTTTGAGACATTGTCAATAGTGTAGCATTGAAACAAACAAACAATAAATGAATAAATAAACACAAAAAAGCAAGCTCTGTTTATATTGCTACATTACAGCAAACTATAGACTATGTTCTTTCATAAAATGCATAAAATAAAATACTTTACATTTAAAAAATAATAATAATAAATTCTTGGGATTATTCGGGGTCTTTACTAAATACCCCGAAAGCCCCGATGGTACATGGCAGATTCTCAGAACATATAAAACGGTGTCTGTACAATAAAGTAAAGTGTCTACATGACATGTCTGAATAACACATATTTCTGCTGAAAACAAAACAATGGCAGCCGAAGTCTAAGGTGCCAAATGTTTGAAAGGTATTGTTCATGTCAGTGTACACACAATACAGTACATCCAAAATTATGATGATTGCCTCTCCCCTTCACAATCACTATTTAGTATTTGATGTGCTTGGAGTGGGTGACCTTGTCAAGAGGAGCTGAAGGACCTGAAGTTCTAACTAATCTCATTCAGCCTCATTCTCCATCATGTTCTAATGGACAATCAGCACTCTATATCTGGCTGACATTTTTCCCCAGCTTATCAGCTCCTTTGTCTATGTGCAGGAGTGATGTTTGGGCCTATGATTACGCCCTGACCTTTAGCTCAACACAGAGATAAACAACACAAAAAAGCTGCTAAATGATGGGCTGTGCACACTTCAGATTTTTCTATTCAGGTGTAAAAGTTAAGTGAAATCAAGTTGAAAAATATCAAAGGTAGCTGTTCACTGGTCTGAAATATTTGCTTTAGATCGGTGCCTACATGGCAGATGCCACAAAAAATATGACTAAGAACTAGAATCTGTGAATAGAGAGGTTAAAGATCAACATTCTTTTGTGTTTACCTGTTTTTTTTCCTGTCCTATAAACACAGACAGTCAAGGCAGATGGTTGCCCATCCTGAGCCTGGTTCTGCTGGAGGCTTCTTCCTGCTAAAAGGGACTTTTACCTTTCCACTGATGCCAATGGGCTGCTGGCTTCCTTATATTGACTGATTGAGAACATTCTCATCTCTGCAGTTTGCACTCATCTACAGGCCAGTGGTCACTCTTTCGGAGATGAGATGTTCTCATACTTGATAGAGAGGAACATTGGTTTTGAATRATCAGGCCCTAATGATCTTGAAACCTGATGGTCCTGAAGGTCTTCTGTGAACAATAGGGATAATTAATGTACCAATGATCGTTAGTTGGGCTGATGGTCCTCTTTTGCATCTGAACAAACAATTTTGATCATCATCTGAAACTGGTTTGTACACCTTGTGAAAATACTGCTTATAAGGCTGAGCTTAACTGTAACTTCTCAGACTGAAGAAGTCTTTTGGAGGAGAGACGGAACATTTAACTAAAGAAGAACCCGTCCAGAGGACCTACTTAACCTCATTTAAAATTTCTACCTGGATTTCTGAGATAGAATAGAATAGAATAGAATAGAATAGAATAGAATAGAATAGAATAGAATAGAATTGTCTATTGTTCTGCAGAGGGGGAATTCAGGTGCAACAGCAGCAGCATCAGTTCACAAAAAAAAGGACCTATACTTCTACGTAATTAATAAATGCGAAAACTTTTTGACATCTCTGGTTGGAACTATGTAAATGAATTGAAYTGAACCTTAAAATTAAAAAAACTGCTAAACATTTTCTGTATTTTTAGGTATGCATCTATGTCACTGGTTCCCAATTGTTTAGGAAAGCTAACTTATATTGACAATGGTTGATTTTATAACATCAAAAAGGTAAGCTATCCAAGGAGGTGGATAATTTAGTAAGCACTGTACTTGATCATGTGCATACGCAAGAACAAACAGTGATAAAGTCATCTTTTAATCCATTATTTATTCATTAAAATACTTACTGAGTTTTTTTTTTTCAGAGAGAACTAACACATTGACAGGATGTTTGTGGCAACAGGGTACAGGGTTTTTTATTGTGACAAGTTGAATACCCTGATACACATAAATAAATAAAAAAGTTAAAAAAATACAACTGTACACAAACAACTGCAGCTGTTTGTTAACTATCTAAAACTTTTTTGTATAATTTTTGGCAGGAAAATTATTGAAATGCACACATTTGGATGTCCATTGGAATAGAGGACCAAAAGTCAGCAAATGTGAAAAAAATAGGCACAATTCATTCTACAATGTGCCACATGCCACAATGAAGACATACAATTTCCAAAAATAAATAAAAAAACAAAACTAAATATATATTGTTGAGAACATAAACAAAAAAGGAGGGCAACTTTAAGCAAAAGGTAGCTCCCGAAAAGCAACATAAACAGAAAAACAAGAATCAAAATTCACATTTTACAGAACTTACCTTGACAGGAATTAAAAAATAAATAAAATAAATCAAGACCAAAGTCCAGACATTATGGCAGACATTTCAGTAAATGAACTTTTTTTAAGCTATTAAAAAGCAAGGATGTGCCCTGCGGTGGGAAATCATGGTTTCATCCAACCTTTGATCCCCCTCCGCTGTATTGACTATACAAGTTATGCAGCCAAACTTTTATAAAGTCAATTTTTTGCAAGGTTGTTACTTGTACATCTCTTCCAAAAACTTCATGGCCTCACCCCGACGCTCCTCATTTATTTTTCATGTTGGTCTTCACGCCTCCGAAGCAGCTCGAACCACACTCGTTGCTTTAGTCACCTCCCCTATCTCCTCGCTCATTGATTTCTACAGTTTGCATGTGCAGATCAAATTAGTGTTATTCAGTTGAATAATCCTCTCTGACTGCTTGAACACTCATTAATACTTTGTACAACACAAAAGCAAACCACCCACATCAAGGCTTTAATTGCCAAAACAGCTTTGCTTTCAAYGAGACGACTGCGCTTCCTTAATATGATAGAAACATTTACCTGCTTCAGCAAAGCTTTAGCTTATTTTGTTTTGATAAAGACGGCACAAAGTGAAGATGTTAATCAAAGGGAAGCGTCTCAAGTAGCAAAAACATCTGTTTGGTTATGTATTTCTGTATTCAGCATTTAAAACATCAGAGAAGCTTTGAAAAAATATCCAGCTTTTTCATCTTTTTTTCAGATATTTTCTTTGCGGTTTGGACATGAAGCAATTTTATTCTGATTTGAGAGGGCAAACTTTTTTTTCTGTTTAAGTTTGTTTTCCAGAAAGCCAAGCTATTTGTTCAGATCAGCAAAAAATGGATAAATAAATAAAAGCTGACTGTTTTGGCTCCTAAACAACTCATCACTTAGTTAATCCGTTTTGTATACCCCCTTAATCCTGTTCAGGGTTGCTGGGACCTGCAGCTCCAGCGGTCGACAGAAAAATGCAGGGTAGACCCTGAACGCGAGTCAATGTCAGGAACACTTCAGCCCCAAGGGGTTTTCTGGAGGTTTGTGCTTGAAATAATGTGCTGAAATGTAATTAAGTGTGGCCCAGCTCTTACAAACTCTAGTTTAAAAAATCTTGGTTTCAAAATAAACCTAACACAGGAAATTTCATCAGAAGTATAAGTATCAAAGCAGCTGTTAACGTTTTACAGATAGTGAGGATGTAACAGAATATATATATATATATATATATATTTGCCAAAATGATCATGTAATGTACAACTCACAATAGAGTAAAAGTTCATAAAGTAGTATTCACACAAACCATATGAGCTGCACTGTGGAGCAGTTCACCACTGTTGCATTGCAGCAGGAAGGTTGCAGGTTTGACTCTAGATTTTGGCATTTATGTTTGCAGTTTGCATTTTCTCCCCATGCATGGCCTTTCTTTTCACACATTTACTCCARCAGTCCAAAAACCTCTTTGTTAGCAGCAGGAAAGAATGCCCATCACAAATGGGATTTATTTTTCCTGCCAAACTTCACACACATTCCACAAGCATGTTAGCTTGTATGTGCCTATAACAAGTTGTCATCACGCTGGCAGTCTTTAAAGGCTCTAAAACACTCATCAGTGCTTCTGTAGTAAAATGACAACACAGCCACACAGCCTGTTGATGTTTCTGTATAAACAGATTGCAATGCAATTACACCCACAAAGACATGCTAAAACTGTGCTTATTTAAACACAACACACTTTCAACAGCTTATATGAGCAAAGCAGACCAAGTAGGTAAACCAACATAGAAAGACTGCAGAATGATATAGCTAAAGAAAGGTGCTAATTGTAAAGAAACTATGCAAAACAAGCCAATATTAAACTGATCTCACCACTGATGTTCATCTGATTTCCAAATCCTTCGATTATATTTATGTGGAGTACTTGATGGTTTCTGTCCTTAGATCATACAGATTTTTTTTATATTATTTCAAACAGCAAACATTCTCCAAGCCTCCTGATGAGCTCCTTTGGTTTGAGTCTCACTCTGTGACCAGGGGTCGGATTTATAAAGCTTGCATATGCACAAAACAAGCCCAGAAACTTGCGTACGCCACTTTTCATGCAAAGGTTGTGATTTATAAAATCCAAACTTGATGTGAAAATGTGCTGTCCCCCACGCCAGCTCTGACCCATGCATACTCTCATTTTGGAGATGGGAAACTGTGACACAGATGGTGAAGTGAGGAATTATAGCCACACTGTGTAATGATCACTGTCAGATATTTAATTTCACTTCATAATCAAACTTAGATTTTTTTATTCAACTTTATCATCAGCTTTCTTAACAGTATAATTTATGCTTCTCCTGCTGAGCCAGAAGGACCTTTGAAATAAAAACTTAAATCTTAAATAAAAGTTCACGCATCTCCATCCATCTTCTTCCTACTCAGATGACCCTGACCCAGAGACCCCTCCCCGACAAGAGACATTTCAACAACACGACAGCAAATGTCATGCTTTGGGTGTGAGCAGGGCGCGCCCCTCGCCAGTGTGGATGTTATGAAAGTTCATTTTTTAAAGTCCATATGTGTCACGCATGCACCGGCTGTGGGGATGTGTGTGTGTGTGTGTGTGTGTGTGGGTGTGTGTGTGTGTGGGTGTGTGTGTGTGTGG
>NW_013952480.1:333586-338060 GCF_001266775.1 Austrofundulus limnaeus
AAAAAATAATCATTTGAAACACTTTTCAGCAGTTTTTGTTAATGCTTTGGCTTGCTTTCCTAAAACTAAATATTTATTTTTCACTATTTCCCTTAGATGTGTTGACATACTGTATTTGTACTGATGCCATTTTATACAATTCAACTAATTTCTGATTCAGCTGCTTGTGGTTTTAACTTGGTTTGGTGGATGTGGAAGTGTTTTTATATAAGCTTTAGGCCAAGATTTTGAGGTTCCAGTGGATGCTAAACAAGTTTGTTTAAATGACACATCGTAGCTAAGTTAACAGAAGTTACAAGAAAGAGAATAGAAAATAGGAAGTGCAGTTTTGCCCTCATTACAAGGAACATCCATGCACATACTCACATCTAAGGTTAAATTAGAAACGCTAAATAACTCAATATACATTGTTTTG
Organism: Austrofundulus limnaeus; assembly: GCF_001266775.1. Taxonomy (NCBI): domain Eukaryota; kingdom Metazoa; phylum Chordata; class Actinopteri; order Cyprinodontiformes; family Rivulidae; genus Austrofundulus; species Austrofundulus limnaeus. Next base: position 334,002 of record NW_013952480.1, read on the forward strand.
AACTGTTTGAGGAAGTCATTGTACCAGGACAAAACCCACATATTCACAGGCTGAACATWAACAGTTCAAACAGATGGGCCCCAGTTGATATTGAAACACAGAAACCATTTGCTGTGAGGTGGCAGTGCTCACCACTGCACCGCCACACCACTCCAACCATTGTAGGGTTTCGAAATTAAAACATGATTATGTATATTTCTTCAAAAATATACTGTACATATTTTCTTCACTCTTGTCTGTCCCCTCCATCTACTTTTGTTTCACAGCACCCCCGTCTGCTTTTTAAAATAATGTCTGTCATTCTGTCATGGCACCTGACGGTGTGGATGACATCAGCTGAGTGATTGATAGGCTTTGGCCATTGTTAAGAAATGTGGCTGAAAGAAAGTATGGACATGGTTGGTTTTGTCACAAGCAGCTCATCACATCATATGACATTTTATGTCACATCTCTTTGGACTTATAGTGAAACAGCTATGAAAAGTATGAGAAGTTGTGTCTATAAAGGGCAGAATAAGGCAAAGGGTCTTTGCCTACATTTCTTTTACTCTTGTTTTTTGTTGTAGCTTTCAGGCTTTAGCCTGTCAAACAATAAAAGTAAAACAAAACTGATGTGGACAGGCATGCACTTTATACATGACTAATTAATGTATGGCTTTTACAAAACATGACAGAATTTGCCTGCTAACTTACCAGAGCCTTTTTAATTTAAACACTATATTTTTGTTGTTGTACAAACACTAAAACCTAAAAGGTCAACCTCATTGTACATGAGAAGTCAGGTCATTACTGAAGCAGTTCCATGCAAATCCTTGAATGATCAACAACAAACTTACWATATATATAAAAAGCAGATGACACATTATTTTTACTGTGCTTTCATTTTTTTGATCACCTCTATCTACCTTTGATACCAACAGCAACACACCAGGAAACAGTTCCCTAAATTTTGACAGGAAACACCCATCCATTCATTTTGTTTCTGCTTATTTAATATAAAGTAAACATATCTTTTAAACCATTCATTCATTAATTTTATATAAAATGGAACTGCAATGCTTTGGTCTGAATTCCTCATTATTGTAACTCCACAAGCCCTGATCTTTCACACCTTTTCTAAGGTTTGCATCTGATCGACTTGTTTTGATGCTGAATCTTTAAATCCAAATGAAGTGCTTCACACCCCGCCCCTTTCTAGATTCCAGAGTGGTCCATTCCAGTTTGATAGACGGGTTTATGACTATAGCGTCATATAAACCTTTTCTTTCTTTTTTTCTGTTTTTTTTACTAATTAATTAAAATAACAGGTTGAAATATATGACTCAAACATAATAAAACGATAGCTTTGCAGTGCCAGGAGAAACCAAATTAATTTTTTCTGCACTTCTACAGACTCCAAATACACAACAAAATGCATTTTATGGCTAAAAAGGTGGATTTTGCATGATACGAATTTCTCCTTTGAATCACATAAGTCCAGCTGAAAAGTCCAGGCCTCCCACCTCACAAAAACACTTCCCGTTTCCCCCTATTAAAAAGTGATGTTGAAAGAAAGGGTAAAGGCTCGATTATAGTTGCACTGTAGGTAGTTGCGCAGGGCACACATACGCGTGCACCCTCGCCAGAGGTGGATGTGTTCATACTCGATACTTACATTGTTGTGGTATTCTCCAAAAGGACATGTGGAAGTACACTTTATAATGTGTGAAATTTTATACCTATGAGAGTAAAAGCTTGACAAAGAAATTGTTTGAATGGCCCAGGCCAGGCCATAGCCAAGGCGCTCCTCTCCACCTTAGAATGATTGGGTCTACCTCCTGGGTTTGGGTGTGTGCTGCCTCCAATAGGGGGTGGGTGCATGTCCTGGACCTGGGGGGTATAGAGTGTGTATCGGTGTAAGAGTGGAATGTGGCATCCTTGTATATCTGTGATTGAGTGGGGGTGAGGATGAGGGTGGGGTGGTGCGATTGTGTATGTTTGGGTATTTGTCAGGCTGCGGTCTGGGCTGCCCCTACTGCTGGTTTATCTGGGGGCCCGCTGCTACTCRGCCCCCTGGTGGGGTGTGYGGCTGGCYGCYGGCATGCTGGGGGTTCCCGGGGTCTGGGGYTGGGCGCTGGGGTGTGTGCCGGCCTGGCCTGGTGACTGCCTGCTGGGGCTCGGGGCCTCTGGCCCTGTCGGGCTTTGGCCTGGAGGGGGTGCGCCCTGGGGGCCCTGACCTCTGTGCCCTTTCCTGGATCTGCTCTGGTATGGCGGGTGCCGGTGGGGCCCATGAGTTTGTCACTGCTGGCCCCGGGGGCTGTACGTGTGGTCGCTGGGGGGACTCTCCCAGTTCTCCCCTATGGTCTGATCTGGGGGGTGGGTGGGCGGATGTTCCCGTGCAGGTGCCCCTTGGGGCTCTGCGCTTGGGATTCCTCTCGGGCCCTTGGGCTCTGGTCTTCCCTATGTCTGCCTCGTGTTTTGGGGGTTGGGTCTCCGATCCTCCACAGTCACTATTAAATATTCCATTGGAGAAATCTTGTATATACACGCATGTTCACAACTGCTCACAAACAGGTGTTCTGATCCAGGGGGTTCTGACTGGTCACTGAGTGTGTATATATGTCTGTGTGTATATACTGACAATATTTATGTGTGTAAGCACGTATGTATGTATATCTTTATACTGTATATGTATGGGTATGTGTATATTTTTATATACAGTATGCCCTCCATGTATTTATCCATTTATTTTTCAGGTGAGCGGACAGATGTTGGGTGTGTGGTCCTGTGTTTTGTTGGTGTATATTTAATATACTTCTAATCGCTATTTCAATCTTTCTATCTTTCTAATTACTTCTCTCTCTGTTTTTCTCTCTGTCTCTATTTTCTCTTCACTTAAAAAAAGTCACTGATGATGAAGAAATAAATAAACTAAATAAACTAATATTTGGTTACAATTTCTACTGAAGTGACAAAAAATAAAGAAATTGTTTGAATGGTGCACGGCATGCACAGCCTTTGCAGAGTTACAAAAATTTGAAGGGTGCACAACCACGTGCCGAGACAGCRCAGGGCCAAGGGGCGGGGACTGCGCGATTGCGTCACTGTTAGCACACACACTCTCGCTCCRTGTTCAATGTGCCAACTATAAACTAGGCTTCAAAAGCTAGCAAGTTCTGTRTCTGTCCCAGAGTCTCCTCCTGTGTTCACAGAAAAAGTCCAGAGGAAATGACCAGAAGATGCTACCTCAGCTTACTCCTATCAATGAGGTGCAATAACGGTTGCACGTCAGGCCTTGAAGGTCATTTCTACTACCCGTATTTGAGGTCTCTCTCTTTCAGTTATGGTCCAAGTCCTTCACCACCAAGAGTAACACCCTTATTACTCCAGACAAAACCCTAACGTGTCGATCCACCTCCCACTCCATCCTGCCATCACTCACAATGCACCAAGTTTCTTAATATTAAAATATGAATAAATAGAAATTTTGAGTCAAATCTGAAGCGCAAGTGTCAGGAGGCTTTTGTTTTGAGTTGATGATGACAAGCCTCTGAGTCACTTCAGAAAGCTCTCAAGTTAAATCTATTGTGCACGTATTCTTGTCACCTCTGTGAGTAACTTGACAATAGCCAAAAATTAAACTACATTTTGTATTCATAAAGGCCTCCAGCAATTTTTTTTTTGTACTCAGTCATATCATTTGTAGAGGGGAATAAAGAGCTCTAAAACACAACTCAAAACCAATTTTCTAGTTTGGAAAAAATTGAATAAAAGAATAATTTTTCTTTCTAACTAAAATCACTGATTGTGGTTGAATCTGACCTAACACGCTATACAAAGATTATTGAATATGTTGATGTTCCAAAGTTAACTTTAATACATTTTAAAATGTTTTGCCAGTGGGTGCTTGGCTAAACTAAACATAAATAATTTAAACTAACCTTATAAAAAGATTCTTCTTACAACCTTAGACAACCACTTAATGTTGCAATGTGAATTACAATTRTAGTCCTAAGCACAGCTAAAACAATAGATGCAACCTAACAAAAAAGTTATTGAGCAATTTATATGATTTACCAT
>NW_013952480.1:338750-346684 GCF_001266775.1 Austrofundulus limnaeus
ATCCATCCATCCATCCATCCATCCATTTTCTGTACACGCTTCTTCCTTTTCAGGGTCGCGTGGGTCACTGGTGCCCATATCCAGCAGTCACAGTGCGAGGGGCAGGGTACACCCTGGACAGGTCGCAAGTCCATCACAGGGCCTGAAACTCCCATTGTTGTTATTTTGTTTTCTATTTAAATGAGCACCAGTTAGTCTTCATTGCATCATATTTTTTTTTCATGAAATATCCTCTGCATCATTTAACCTCATGTAGTGGCAAAGCAGGCTGTTACCCCACAGAACGTTACCTTCATAAACTTGAATAAGCACTGATTATTTTACAGCATAAATTCATACATGTCAACCCCTTTGGATGTTTATCTGTATACTGAGCCTCAAAATCTGTTATTTAAAAAAAATCCATTTTAATGGCGTGTGTGTGTGTGGTGGGTGGCGGGGAAAACAGCACCTGAAGTGCAAAGAAAATGAGGATTGGAGAACTTATTTCAAGTGGCAGAAGAGGGTTGGAAGATGGTTATTTGATGTTATTTATTGTTTTTAAACGTCCTACAGGCTCTGACATATTAAATAAATTTGAAACTGAGTTTTTGAAAAAAAATCTGTTATGCAATTGCCATGCCTGCAAAATAAGTGAAAATGTGTGTAAATTACAGACAATCCGTATATCGACTTTGCTTGGAGCCAGTCTAGAATGGAGCAGTGAGGCACCCCCTTCCCTCCACGAGCCTTGGGTGTGCACCTTGAGCAAGTGCTAGCATTGTGGTTATGTTATCAACTTGATGACATCTCCAGCACTCCTGGTATCATTGTGGAAGACTGSAAAGTGCAGCTATTCCATCTAGCAGTTTCATTCCACTGCATCCAAGTCACCTCTGGTTGTTCTGCAATGCTTGTCACCGCTACTGGTGACAAGGAGGAGAGGGTGCGGTAGTTGCAGCACAGCAGTTATACACCACTAAAAACAAACAAAATAGTCATTTTAATTTATTTTTTATCCCCCTTTAGTGGCACCTTTAGATGGGCGGTGCCCTTAGAATTAGACTTTACTGCCTATGCCACAGGCTGGTCCTGGTGGAAATGTGCTGTCATTTACAATTTAAAGCTCGTTCATTTTATGTTTTTATTTTTTTATTCTTGTGAAGGTAAAACATTATATATTGTTACAAAGCAAATAGTTAATATTCTATAATTCAATTAGTTTCAAACTGAAAAATGTTTAGAGCTTTTAGAAAAAAAATGCAGAGTGGAATTTTGAACTGACAACTCTACTACCCTTTGTTTGTGAATAAACTGTGCTAGCAGCACTGTTAGCACAGTTGGCTAACTTGATTTTACTCAAGGCATTTTGCATAGAGTTTTCTGTGTGCATCTTGCTGTGTGATATCCATTTTACTGTACTGTATATTTAAATGTCCTACCAAACACAACCCGCAGTTCTTACAAATAAGGTTAATGTGTCTCTAGTCTTTTTTTTTAGTTGCCAGGAGTAGATAAGCAGTGGCTGAATCAGCAGGTTAATACACTGCAAATGGATATATAGACACCAATATCATAAAACACACTTTTTTGGATAAATATGTTTGTTACTGTCCAGTTGCTTAAATTTTAAATTAAACGGTCTATTAAAACAAATGAATGTTCTTTCTAGCTTAAATAACTTTGTGATAAAAAAAGGCCATAAACATTAGTAGCTTTCTTTGAATTATGTTGCAGCTTCCACCTAATCTGCTACACAAATTGCAAGAGTGATGAAAATGACAGGAAATAAAAGAAGGATGAAATTGGAGCACATTAATGAGACTCTCTCGACTCGACAATACATCACTGTTAAAAAATAAAATCACCATCACATGCGATGACATTTTAAGTTTCACAAATTATGCTTAAGTGAGGATGACAATATAATAACGCYGCGATCTTGCATCCACCTGTTTCTTCCCTTGTTGCTACAAGCAACAGAGTCAGCTACGTGCACGCTGACAGCCACCGTTTTATTCCCATATGTCTTMTTCACAAGAAAAAGAGGGGTCCTTGAGGAGCCACATTCCACTCACACTCAGTTCCTTGAAGGCTTTCATCTTCACAGAATCATGGCCACTGATGCAGTCCTGAAATTACACCTATTTCTTTGATTTGCCGTGTGCTTGCGTGCAGATGCAGACGTGGTAGTGCAAATCTAGGCTTTTAATGTGCAAGTGTACAGTAAACGTGTATGAGTGAGCGTGCCCATGTGACTTGAGCGAGTCAAGCCATACAGTGTGACATGTAGGCTCAGTAAATTGGAYTGAAGATGTTGGAAAGACAATGAGTCACTCGCCACCGGCTCTTATCCGCACAGTGAACTGGACAGAATTGGGGAAAGGTCCTGGGAGAGCAGCGAAAGCTTCAAAGCGGTCAGGTCTTGGGGGAAATGTCAAAGGGCCTGTATTACCACAACAAATGAGAATACGCTTTCAAGTCAGCCTAGTATGGCACAGCCAAGCAGCCGCCATGAAGAGTAGGAAAACAGTCCTCTGAATGGGGGAAAGGGAGGGAGAGTGTACAGAAGGAAGAAGACAATGCCCTTTTCCTTTGAAAAATCTCAAGAACAAAGMCAATTTTTTTTCCCGAGCAGATGCCCGCGGCTTCACAATGATCTTAATTCACCAAACACTACTTGAAATGATATCCTCATGTTCCCTTCACCAGGGAATTTTTCTCTTTTCTTTTTTGGTTTCGACCCAAGTAGGTGGCAGCGTTGGCACCAACACTACCCGCATTCTGCTTTCATAGACTTGAAAATTAAAAGCAAAAAACAAACAATTCACTGTTGGCTTCTGTTTTCCCAAATTAATTACAGTCTTGGATGAAACAAAGACAAATGCTCACACATCCTAAACTCAAACGGCAGCAGAGGTGAGGTGTCTCGAATGTGAGTAAAACTAAGTAAGTGAAGAGGAACACGACACTTTTCTTTCCCTGCTTCTTTGGTTTTTACTAAGCGCGTACAAATACACACAAACACTGACTTGTGCCATTTTACTAAGGCAGTGTGTCTTCTGGATTTGAATGGCCAATTGAACCATACAGGGTCCTCACCTCTCACGTCTTACTGGCTTGTGAGTGTACCTGAGGCTTGTTATGGTCTAGTTATTGGCACTCAACCTACTCTAGTTCTGTATACAGACAGGAAATTCAACACATGAAGCCATTCCGCGTGTTTGTTAATGACATACTGTCATGTTTGCCGACCATCATTTATTGCTTTTTTTGATTTGCGAGTCCATAAAACTAATATCAAAATAGATGAATGATCATTACTTTAACACAATAGTTTTTGTGTGTGTGCTGTATGATCTCACCCCCTTTGATTGTGTGTGTTTGCATCCTTGCATGTAAGTGCAAATGCAAAACCACAATGGTGACAAACGTACCCGATCCTATTCGTCATGGACACAAAAGGATTCCGACACCCACAAAAAGAGAAGAAAAAAAAAGCAGGATGTGAAGTGGTGTCATAGTTGTGAGGATTTAAAGGTTACTTTCTCTGGCATAAGCAAGCGTGGAGCTGTGTAATGCTCAGTAAATTGGAGCATTTTGAAGCCTAACAGAGTGTCAACATTAAAGCACTTTACTTTGTTCTGTGGGGAAAAAAAAGCTTAGAGACTTAAAATTAAGAGAAAAGCTGAGCACATTTTGTTGGGAATGGTGGATATGGTTTTGTGTTTAAAGCGATAGCTTGCTTAGTTAGTGGAGTTTTCTTTTTCTACTTTAATGATGATGCCAAATAAAAAATAAAATAAAATAAAAATAATAGTTTGATTTTGTTTTGCCCAACAGGCCATATCAAAAAACAACTCATTTGAACAAGCTTTTTATAGCATTTAGCAAAAACACCTACAATGCCCTCAGAAATCAATTCTAATGTAGACTGCTTTTTTTCTAGTTCTGGTGAAAAAAGGACCCATCAACACATTCTAAACAACCACCATGATTACAGAAAACCAACCTACACAGATCAGTACTATCTGTTTGACTCTCACCACCCACTGAAAGAYAAACTTTCTACCATTAGAACTCTACACCATTGGGCTGAACATATCCCCACGAGGACTGAAGGGGAAAAAAAAGAAAAGGGAATACATTAAAAAAAGGATCCAAACATGGATATTCTTACTGGGCATTTGTCTAGTCAACAAGGAAATCTAGAAAATGAAATAAAAATAATTTAAAAAAAATGTCAGAACAGAACAGGTAAAGAAAAGAAAAAAGAAGCACAAAGATGTCATCCCTTTTGTTGCTGTTGTATCTGTGAAATTCAAGATTGTCTCCAAACATAACATCCTGGTGCATTTTAAACCTAACATGACTCTCAGATGGACAACCCCACCCCCACAAACCCAAAGTGTGGTGTCTGCAGTTCAGTGCATTCAGTCCTTTATGGTCATATCCAGACCTGACAATTTGGTCCGCTTTAAACGAACCACAGTTCGTTTCCAGCGTTGGTCCGGACCTTTTGTGCAGGTGTGAATACACTCATGCGAACTCTGGAGTGAATCAAACAACCGGACCGAGACCTGGTTTTTGAGGTGGTCTCGGTCCACTTCCAAACGAACTCTGGTGCGGTTCGCTTCAGTTCGCTTCTGGTGTGAATACAGATCGGACTTTAACCGAACCAACTGCATTAAACATGCGCCTTTTTGGACTTCACAGGCCACCGTTGCTGAGCCAAATAAACTGAAATCATACCTGTTTCGTCGTCTCCTGTTAGCAGCTCTGCTGGCAGCATGAAGTGGGTCAGAACACGTAGCACACCTCGTCTCCTTTGGGTTGCGGTACACATTTACGTGAAGTTGCTCCAAAATTTGAATAACATCATGGAACCACCATTAAATTAGCTGCTTTTGACATTTTAAATGCTATTGCAGTTGTACTATCAACATAAATGTGCGCATCAGAACCGCAGCATGCAGGACTTCCTTGTTATTTTTTTTTTCTGGATCTGTGGCTAACTCCCACCCCCGTCCTTTTTTGTCCAATGGGAGCAATGATCATCAGCCTCATGGCTTTGTTTGCAACTTATAGTTCATTTGCACAAAAGCACAATGTGAATGTAAACCGCACCAAACAAAACAAAAAAAATAAATAAATTTCACTTTTGGTCTGGACCAAACAAGCGGACCAAAGGACTTTCCTGGTCTGAATACACCCTATATTAGAGAAACTAACATCCCAGCTAATATGGGACAGTTGACAACCCTTAAGGTTCAACACTGGAGGATTCATGAGCATATCACTGAACAACAAAAACAGAAAAGTAAAAGTCTAAATTTTACTTCATATTTTTAATGAGATGAAGATATGAAGAAACTGACCTTTCATTCAGTCAGTGTTAACTGAATACAAAACAGTAACACAAGTAACAAAATCAAGACAACACACACTGGACAAGATGACTAATTAAATAAAGCAACCCCAACCCAAAATATGACAGTTTTTTCAGAGGATGTCACTTAGTATTTATATCTTGTAGGGGATAAAAGACAAACCAGACCATAATTTAGTTTCCTGATGACAGTTTAGTCAGGATGTGAAAAAGCTGTTTGGTTGCACGCAGAATGAMCCCACTGTGTCCTGAAACTTCAATTGTGCATTGCTGCTGGTGGGCCGCCGTTATCTACCGTCTAAAGATAATGCTGATATTCTTGTGTTGCCAAATGAATTAATTCGATGACTTTTTTTTCCCCACGCAAATCCTCTGGGTGATGATTTGCCTGACTGCACAAATCTTTGTTCCGCAAATAAATGGAGGCTTGAGGCTTTGATGGTGGAGCCAACGTAGTGAGCACGCATGACACGTGCACAAGCATATACAATCACACACAATCATCAAATAGACAGTGGACAATAATTACAAGGCTTTTCAATGGATGACTGATTYTAATATTTGATGAAGGTGGCAGTTTGTGCAAGGTCAGAGTCACAAAAATACAACCTCGACACAGGACACAGTCAACAAAACATCATAAACCACACGTGGCTGTTGTAACTTTCTAGTTATGATTAATTATTGACTATGTGGTGGGCATTCCAATGTAGATTTGTAAACACTGCAACTTTGAATTCAACAATATCAGTCACAATCTACAGCCACTGTGCTTGGTTTTAATGAGGTATATGTGTTTTTCTATAAGGTCTGTTTTGTCTACATGTCATGAAGCTACATTTGAAGTGGTAGGAAGATATTGTTTAGCCAATATTTTGATCTAAATATGCTGGGTAATAAAGTTCTGCAATGGCAACTGTGTACTTGAAATATTTTATTGACAGCAGCCGTAAAAAAAGCAATCTGTCAGCTGGCAATAACATTTTACTGTTTGTTTATATTGTTCATTAAATTTTACAATTCTTCAAATTCAAACCTATATTTTTTTAATCATCAGCTCAATTTAGTTCAATATATTTGGTGTCTGACATTAAGGTTTTTGCACCTTTTTTTTCCCAATAGCTGTTCAACATTTAAACAGACTTTTATATGAGAGCTAAATTTCTCACCCTTTATTTCGCATGTTTTGGCACATGTTGAAAACCGCAGAATTTGCAAAATTACCACTTAAGATGATTGTAAAAATCAAATAAATTGTCCATGCCCTTTTTGTAACTTCCGTACATTTTTTTATTCTCCATTTTCTGAGCTTTTGCATACAAAATAACCTGTTGGGTAATGAGAAACAGTGCATTTCCGCATGTCATGACCTTGTTTCATAGCAAATTACAAGCAAGTTATACAACAGAAATAAGAATATCTATTTTCTTCACCGGCGGGTGCAGCCTGGACAGGTTGCCAGTTCTTTACAGTGAGCTGGAAATAAGTACAAAAGAAGACCATCATTATTGTGTCTTCCAAATCAAAAAGATCAGGGAACAGTTTTTTCCCCCGTGGGTTGGAATAGTAGGACTTACAAAGTACAATGCATGAACAAATGTGTTTATGAGCTGCCACACGTAGTGATTGTGAGGACAACTCGGCCAATTATTGCTATTGTGGTTGCACTTACTCTGTTGCATCAACATACACATATGCTTGTGCTGACAGGAATTTTCTTTTTCCATAACAAGATGATTAATATCAACCAAGTGCATGAAAATACTTTAAGGAATCATTGTATGTATTTATATTATGTACAGTGGGTGTTATAGCTGGACGTTTTTGTGTTTTATGTTTTACTCTATATCYGGGCTATTCAACTAAATTGCTCCAGGGGGCCACAGTTATTGCCRGTCAACAGCTGAGGGGCCGAACATCCAGCGATTAAAGTTATTATGTAAATAAACCAAGTATTACAAAGCTCTGTTACCTTTGAATAAATTTATTTTGCTGCATTTAATCATGATTACAGCATGCAGAACCCTATAAAAGTAGTGATAATTACACATTATCAAAAACAAAAAAAGAACACATTATGCCTCTTATTTAACACAAATAATATTTTGGCATATCTGACTTGCCAAATTTTTAAACCAATTTTATTTTCACTTTCATCATTTTATCTTCAACTCCTTGTAGTTTTCTGTCTGTCTTGAGTGTTTATAGAAATGGTTTTTACCAGCTTCTAGCCAAGATTCTGACGTTTCTGTAGATACCAAACACGTCTGTGTTTAACTAAAAGAACTTAGAGTAATTAAAGTAGAAAACCAGGGGTTTGGGCTTAAGAGGTGAATAAACCAGTTGGCGGGCCGAATTTTGGTCACTCGCAGGCCGGATGTGGCTTGCGGGCCGCCAGTTGAATAGCCCTGCTCTACTGCAACAATCAGTCAGCCAAAAGAGGTGCTGATGTGCAGGAACATGCAGTCCATTACTCATGCAGGGGGGGGTCAAACAACACACACACACACACACACACACACACACACACACACACACACACACACACACACACACACACACACAC
>NW_013952480.1:347859-351737 GCF_001266775.1 Austrofundulus limnaeus
TGTGTGTGTGTGTGTGTGTGTGTGTGTGTGTGTGTGTGTGTGTGTGTGTGTGTGTGTGTGTGTGTGTGTTTGCTGCTTTACTGGTCTGCTGGAGGAATTTTCGGACCCCTATTACCCTCGGCATGAAGAGCAGTTTTGGTTTTTACCTTTAATGGATGGGTGAGGCAGGAGGCACACAGCTCTCCGAGCCCCCTGCTCTTTTTCTTTCTGACTTTTATTCCCTCACCTGAGACCCACTTGGCAGCACAAAATCCCCACAGCAGACGGCAGCTGGAGAAAATGCTGCCACACGCTGGCACGAAGGCACAGAGGCTTGTGAACTCTTTGGGTTTCCGTGGCGTTCAGAGAACAAAACCAACACGCACGCAGTCTGAGCGTGTATAACATCTCAATGGAGATCCTGCAGGGAGCGTAAATCCCAGGTTATGTACAGCTGATGAACATTACCGCACTTTGTTGAAATCTGTGCTCTCTGAAAGAGCTGATCCGCTTTCGCTTCTTGTCAGGGTTTTTGTTTGTGTTGTGTAGAGATAAACCATTTTTCATTGTGTTGTTCTAAAGTGTCGTGACATACAAAGCTTGACAAGTACTACTTAAGTTTCCTTCAAGTCTTCCACATGGTGCAGGTTGTGCAGAAGCCTCTGGAACCATGATGCATGGTACGACAAATGTTTCCCACAGAGACATTGTCAGAATTCAAGTAACAGTTTTGAATGAACCATTTTATCACCATTTGTGGTGCTTTGCAGTTTAATAACTACTGCATGTAGCACATCTGCTACAGTTWTTGTTTTGCTGTTTTTCATCCAAACACTTTTTAATGATCCAGCTTCACTGCACCAAGTACTGTGATGTCTTTAGATCTCATGCTGGCAACAGGCGTTTCAAATTCAAAGTAATATTTTTTTTTTCCTTAAAAGATATGAAGAAAACCAATGCTCATTTGTTTTTGACATGGGCCTGATGGTACAAAAAGAGACGTATATACAGTAGTGCTAAGATTCACAGCAGGCCCAGAGTGGCCCCAGTCCTCACCAACATGAGTGCTCCATTCGCCCAAACTTCCTACAGACTGTAAGCTGTCATCAGCACCATTTAGTGATTAGTTTCAAGTCTTCCTCTGTGGCAGCCAGATTGTGTCTGTGCTTGCAGTTCCACCACATTTCCTCTCTGCTGAACAAGATGTTTAACTGGATGGACTGAGCCACACTGTCCTCAATCCAAAGGTCTCCACACTACCCGCTTTTCACACAGCCACAGTATTAACAAGCAACAGGCTCGGAAAAAACAGGCAGGCCAGCCTGTAAACCACACATGCCAATTAGTGCCCCTCCCCCATTTTATTCTTTTAATTAATTTAGCACCAGACGGAGGTCTTTACCAGTCACTTCAGAGATTATTTAGATCTTTTCAAGGGGAGTTTTTGTGGAAAGTTTATGAAAAAAAATATATCTTATCTTTTGGACATAGCTTTGTAAACAACTTCCGTGTGGGRAATTTTTTTTAACTGGACTTTTGAGCAAAAAAGCTAGTCCAAACAGGGCTAAAACCCTGCTTAAAGTGCTGGTGACATCAAGTTTTTGTAATAAATATAAATGCATTGTTGGAAAGATAATATTGATAACATAYTGCAAACAAAAAATCATGCTGCTGAGAAGAACCGTTGTTGAGATATTCACGTGATGTAACAGGAAGCAGGGCTGGACTGGGACCAAAAAACGGCCTGGGCATTTTTTGGTCATGGCGGCCCACCATCATTATTTATATAATATGCAAATGGACACGACATACCAGAGGATGTGTGGCATGTTGTGTTTCACAAGTTAAAGTGCAGCAGCCTACAAAGTAAGCAAAGTACAAAATCATACTAGGTATGTAACCTGTCAGTAAATGAAATGAACCCACCTAATTAGTTCAGTACAAAACATGAGACATTGGCAGGAAAGTCCACCACTATGTTTTTTAAAGATCTTTAATCAGTCACAATTAGCTTACCTATTGGCTCTTGTTCTTTCAATTAATTAAGTTCAATAGCCCAAAACAAAGTCTCATGTTGCACTATTATCATTCATTACGAATAAAAAAAGCTTTTAATGCATATTCAGAAGCACTAAGCACAACTAAATTTGAAAAGATGAAAGTAAACCAACATTTGAGAATGTGTAATTATCATTCTAACTGTTTTGTTTGCCCACTCACATATCCACAAATACAGTAGAGATTTTTGTGAAGCAAAGTTCAGCAGATTGAACCGTAAACACCAAGGATGATAATTTAGCTCTCTTTCTCTCTCCCTCTCTAAATGTCCTCTTCATTGCATTTCAGTCTGCCATTCAGTTAGAAGTGGCAGCAATTGGGTTCACAAAAGCCTTTTTTTTCTGTGATGCCAGGAAATTATACCTGGTTTAAAACATTACATTTTAAGTTGCTGTGTTTTTGTAAAAGTTGTTGATAAGTTAGATGCATATTTTCAGAATTGGATAGTCATAATTTGCTTATATGGAAGGGAACTTTCAATATAAAAGGATAAATACATGCATTTAGATGTTCAAGTTAAAGTCTAATCCTTTGTCAAGGTTACTTTATGAACCAATAAATCACATATCTGTACACTTTATGGACTGACTGATTACTGAGGCAACATAATATAGCTTCATTACTAATTCAGCTTTAGCTAATTTAAATATATAAACAGCATTTAAATCAAACATAAAGTACTTTTGTTTGATTGTTACCACCATTGTCTGATAACATTATCCTGAAAGGGTGAAATAAAACCAGTTTATTAGAAAGCAATTATGTTTCAAGTGCCACGATTTATGAAAGAAATAAAGAACAGGTATGATTTTATGAACACCGCAGAAGATTAAACAAGGAGGAGAACAAAATTGCAGGAGTAAACACAATAAAACACATTTTGTCTTAGAATGATTTCATACAAAGTCAGGCTACAAAGGTTTCTCAAACTAACTTAAGAATATATTGATTCAGCATGCCTGATCTCGTCTCTGGCAGGCTGCTCCAGTAGCATGGAGGTTTTTGATGGAGTAAGGCTGATCACTGTTATTTTTCAAATTCAACTTTTGAACAAAAAATAAGGCCTGGCCTTCAAAATGTAGCTCTGTGAGTGTATAGCACAGACTACTGCCGGGGGTCCTGGATATAAAGCTTTAAAAACCATCAGTAAAGTCTTGCAAGCAATTAGGAAATGCTAAGCCCGTAGTTTATTTTAGATCATCCTAAATGGATCCTAAACTCATGTTTAAACAAGTCTTTTATTCATTATATAAATACAGTTGCCCCCAAAAAAAGAAATGTAAGCCTCCGAGACCTAAACACCATCTGTATATGAGTAAGCCAATAAAGAGAAGCCTGTCGTTTATCTGCAAAGGTGTGATCTCCCTGGTTTCCTGTCCAGAAATACTTCCAGTCTTGAATAATTCTCTTCACAGAAAGGAAAACAGACGTGTTGCTATCAGGAAGAATTTGTAGTAAATGAATCCTCAGCACTTTTACATGTATGCAAATTGTACTCTGTTTTAAACAGCATGTTGGTTCACACTCTGGCATCACAACATAATGGTAACCAATTCAAATCCCAGTTTTTTTTTTAAATCCATTAAGTGGTGTTTTAATATTCTCCCTGCACATCAGTTTTTACTAAGTTCATTCGTGTTTGATTAACTTCCAGTTATATATATAGTTATTAGTACACGCCTAACCCAAACCTAAGCTTAATTATTAAGGGCACCCCTAATGAAAATATGGCGGTCCACCCTTTTAAAGGGGTCCCCGATTAGTTGTAACATTAGACTTTATTTGATTAACATATATTTTAACTGTAAAATAAAGACTGTAAAAATACTGTAGGCTGTTTA
>NW_013952480.1:352102-355520 GCF_001266775.1 Austrofundulus limnaeus
ATATATATGATTTACAAAACTAAACAGCCTACAGTGCTTTAACAGTCTTTATTTTACAGTTAAAATCTATGTTCATCAAATAAAGTCTAATGCTACAACTGATCCCTTTAAAACCAGGCATTGGTCACCATAAGGATTACTGGTCCTATCAAGGTACTGCAGGTGATTAACAAGGTAGGTGATTATACCAGAAATAGTCCTGAAATGGTCAGAGCTCTGTTAATCTCCCAAATTTTTACAAACACTCAAAAAGAGTATTTCATTAGTGCTTGTAAGGCATGGTATTTTTTGGTGAATTTCTGTGTTCTTTGAAGTGGGTTTGTTTAAACAAACATTTGAGCTTCAAAATGCACTTTAAGTTAAGATTTTCAATTTTCTACAGGTTAATACAGATCTTAATGCATTTTCCTAATTAGGAAAACATATTAAGATTGATTTTATAGACACAATGAACTTTTTTTAGATGGTTACTACAGATGTTTTTTTTTTCTTTTTTGCTTGCCAAACCTGAATCATAATGTAAACACATTAAACTGCAGGAGTCCAATGTTTGTGAACTTAGGTTTGCAACCTACTTTATAAAGTTCAACTGCATATTTTGCTGTAATACCTTATTTCTCAATTGACATTTTGTTGAAGAACTTTAAGCCACTTTGTGATATTTAGCACAGACATAAAATCTATACTTTAGCATAAAACTAACATCTTTGTTACCAAAATGAAATATTGTTCTGCGCTTAGGATCAAGCACCCTCAAATTGAGGCAACGTAAAAAGGGCTTCAAATTATATATCCACCCATTATGTACTGAAGTGCTTCTTGACATTAAGAGTTCTTGAAAAAGCCTCTATCTCCTGCTAAAGCTCACACATTGTAGAACAGCAACTGTACGGCACTGCTCTTGGCCTTTCACACCCACGAGTTTAAATGTCAAGCCCACATTGACTTGTGAAACTCGGCATGGATACAACTGCTTGTCTGACGGCCAGAATTTAGAACTACACACAAGCCAAAATATCAAAATTACTAACTAAATTAAGATTTCAACCAASAGCAACAGCTTAACTTGCCACACGTTTTGGTTTTGAACGAAATGTTGAGGTCAATAGTTTTATTTTTAATAAATGGCACCCTCCAGTCTGGTTGATAGCTTTAGGTCCCAAACGCCCACACGTGAGCACACACTTATCGTTAACATGTCATGAACTAGCCCTCCCTGTCACACTGCCACGGCCAAGGGAGGCAGCAACAATGCGGAACAACAAGGCAGGCACACCATTCCTTCACGCATTTACAGCATGCGCACACACAAGACCTTAACACACATGGATCGTCTATGGCAGATGCCATCTCTCACCTTGACATGGCATCTCATAAGTCAGCTGCCTGAGTTGAGAGAGGGGACGAAACAAACACTGAGGGGGTGGTGGGAGGAGAACCAAGAGGCTGTTAGAAGGTTGGGGATGCGGAGAAGGAATAAGGGAGTGGTGGAGCATGATAACCCAATTTGTTAGTGGTGGGTAAATAGAGGTCTGGGAGGTAAATCACCATGGGGGAGAGCAAATGAAATAAGGTTGGAGAAAAAAAAGTAGGAGGAGATGAGGAGGAAAAGGCAGGAATAAACAGCCCACTCTAATGTAAATAATGCCAACCATGCTCACCGGTGAGAGGCTATATTTCAAAACTGAACACATAAAAAAGGCTACAGAGAGGAATTATAACAGCCCCTGACGAGCTAAAAGTCATAAATAACTCTTGTTAAGCAACTGACCTATTTTGAAGACGTTGACAAACTTGTTGTTCATTAATAGGTTGAATATCTTAGTCAGCACAGCTCCATACGTTATCTGGTGTATCTTTGTAATTAATTTATTTGTCATTTTCTTTTTGTTAATACTTCACTCTCTACTGTATATGAAACTAAGTTTACAAAACTAATCAAACAGTTTGAGGGTTTAAGAGTTTGGACTCCAACTTTTACAGGATTAAGTAACAAAGAACATTAAAAAACACTCGTTCACCTTTGTCAACCCCGTGCTTCCAATTAAAGCTCCTCAAAAGCCTGGCTCAGCACTTTACACTTTGTTCCCCGTTCATCAAAGCCGTTTGCCAAAAATCCTTTCCAAGAGGACTTYGTTGGGTCAAATTTGCATCAAAACAATAACGGCTCATAAGGCATGTGCAACTGAATTAAAAAGGACAACAAATTACCTTCAGTTGATCTGCTTCAAAGTATGGGGAAATGGATTCTCCTTGTCCCAGCTTTCAAAAACAAATTCATCATTTGAGAGAAAACACATGTTCAGTTTTACTTTAGGATGTATTCAAACTATGTTTAAGCAGTTTAAAGCCCTGTTCACATGTGAACACTCAGTAAAAATGTTGTGTTTTGACTAAAACTATCTTGCTCAGCCAACAGGGGCAAAAAAGARGTTGTATAATGAGGTTTGTTGTGATTAGTAAACATGTGTACAGAAAATCAGATAGGCTTGGTCCTAAAACAATCTTATAAAAACTGTAACTATACAGTGTTGCCAGATTACATGGGTTTCTACACAGTTGGGCTTCTTTTGAACACCTTGGGTTGGGAAAAAAAAACAGCTTTGGGCAGGGTTGAAATTTGTGTTGCTTTTCAACACATTTGGCAGGCTTTTAAGTATTCACATGAAAATCATCAAAATATAAAGTGTCAATATGAAACAGTATTAGTCAGTGTCAATTGTAAACACCCCAAATGAGAAAGAGACTGGGATTCTGAGATCCTTGGTACGTAACCCCTCCTGCCGAAATATTAGTCGACTTTAATGACGCATTGCAGCAAACCCAGACACCCCCACCCAAATCCAGAAAATCTCAATCTGTTTCTCKATTTATAAGTTTTCACTCTAAAGATGTGTTGGGTATATTTGCAAAGAACCTCATTGTGTGTCTCTCTAAAATTGTTTTTTCAGAGCTACAATAAAAAAATTTGTACAGTAAATACAGTATCTGATCAAGCATGTCTTGTAAAGTTTTGCTTACATCAGTTTTGATTTTGTAAAAACAAAACAATTCCAGTGTGTATATCACTTTTTTTGTGAATATTGTTTCAAATAAATCTTGCTGATAATTCCTGTTTATGTATATTGAAACCAATTTCAGCATGCATGTGCAACATGTTTGGTTTGCTTAAGTGCAGTGGTGTGTTAATGGCATGTCTTTTTTTACATGTGTAATAGTTCTACGCACTTAATGAGTTTCAACAAAGGTTGGAATTTGGGCTGTTGTGTTTGAGCTGGAAACTGCAGGTCAAATCTGGCAACCCTGGACTCAATCTTTTCAGCATGTAGGAGCAACCCAACCTCATCCTCAATCCACACATTCTAGTATTCACAATTTTGTAAACTGTTTTCATGCTTGAGACTGAACTGTCGGCATG
>NW_013952480.1:355772-358152 GCF_001266775.1 Austrofundulus limnaeus
GTACAGGAGTGTCAGCCATGAAACACAAGTGACTTCACGTCCTTCTGCTAAAGTTCAGATGTGGGGAGACTGAGCAAGCTGGGATAAGGTCAGGGGAGGAGGCTCCCTGTGGCTTTTACCAGTCTGCACAGCGTGGTACATAAGTTTGTGATGTGTTCTACTGAGAAGTATGGGCAGGGGATTACAGGGTTCAGGAAAGGGACAGAGAAAAGCACTGAACGTGTGTGTAGTTTTATTTTATTTATTTATTTATTTTTTGGATGTTGTGGTGAAGAAGTAAGTGACAGAAAAGAAAATTATGTTTCACAGCAAGGCAAACAATAACGGGTACTGAGAGGTTTATAAGGGAAGAGTTCACTTACATTTTGACACATAGCTTAGCAAGAATGAACCCWTTCAAACACATTCTGCAAAATTGCATTGAAAGAAGCATCAATAGTTATACACCTAACAATGGAAAGAATCATAAACACACAAAATAATGTAAGCAGACTATCTAAATGCATGCACATGTARGCTTAAATAAACACATTAACATTACAGGCTCTGCTCTTCACTTAATTAGGAGTWTTGTTTATAATTGTGAGTCAGGTCAAGTTAAAATGGGATCAAGAACCATATAAAACWAAATCAAAAGCATGTTTAACAAGTTTTAAATATGCTCAGATAATTTACCCAATGCTASTTATTAGTACACGTTATTAAACCAGGACAAAAGAAAAATGAAAAGAGTACATGGGRGTGGAGGTATAAAGTTCTACTGTGTTGTGGGTTTTCATGCATGTGCCACAATTTCCATTTGCCAAATAMAAACTGATACARTAAAACCTCATTTTWAAAAGTGTGTAARGTATTTAAATCTASCGGTAAAAGKTTGTTTAGTAAAATATCTGTGTTAGTGTAGACAGGGTCTAAATACAGCTCTTGTTCTTGTACAGTAAATAAAAGCAGGTTATGGTTTCAACACTTTCCTTCCTTTCACTGYTGCTTTCAAAGCACTGTTGGCTACTAATGTCAGTGTCATAACTGCTGCTTTACTGCTCCCCGTGGAAAATTTAATGTCACATATGCTCTGAGAAAAGACTTGATTTGTTCGTGYTGCTATATTTTATGGTTATTTTTTGTAACTTTGTAAAAGGCAAAAGGCGGTGACATGGCACATTATGACAGCTTTACAGCAGTAAAACACAAAAGAGAGAAAATGGTCAAGACTAAGGACTGAGAAATCTGAGTTCTTAGGGCAGAGGCCAAAAAAAAGTCCAAGCTAAATGTCATTTTATATTTGGACGCAAGGATTTTGTGAGAGGAGCCCCTGTTGAGTAAAAATATAATGAACAGCACAGCAACAACTAAACATCTACTTTTTTACCAGAATAGAGCAATAGATGTGGCTGAGTATAAGAGCTTACTCAAAAATCACATGCTGAAATTGTCATGCCTGACAACAAGATTAATAGCTTTCACTGAATAATTCTTTTYGTAAAAAGTTGTCAAAAAGCAACTGCTCACATCTCAGTGAAACTGCCCTTAAAAACAGGATGTTATAAAGATTTAATACAAAGCTAAGCTTGCTAAGACTGCAAAATGTCAATGAAATGTCATGCAACAATTTTAAGGTTTTCTTGGCTATATTTAGGATGCCTGGAACTTGGTAAAGTTTGTACTAAATTTGCAAAAACAAAYTGAAATTGTGCTGTCTGTACATGATTAACTAGTAAGATCTGATCTTGTAAAAATCTTAAATCAAACCAGTCACAATTAGTTTTGTATGTCAAATACTTCATTAATTTATTTTTAAAAAATCTGGTACATATTCGGCCATGTATTACAGGAATATTATTGGCTGTGGCTATTGTCTGTCTGAGACTAAATAGTCTGCTTAGTTACAGCTTTCAAGAATTGAAAATAATGTATATATCATTTTGAAACCATCTTTTAAATAGGGTTTAGAAATCATACATAAATACAGATATAAAAAATGTCATGTAAAATATGTGATTGCAAAAATATTCACACCCTTTAAAGTGACTGTCCTTTAACTCAGGGAAAAAATATAGAAATTATAAGTCAGGGCAGGAATACAAAAGGATTTTCTGACCTTAAACATTCTGTTAAATTYGTCAAGAAATGGAAGGAATGTGGGGCATGTGTGAGTCTACAAATGACATCCTCAAAGACTGAGTGACCGTGCAAGAAGGAGAACAGCAAGACCTTTGAYCACTCTGAAGGAATTACAAGCTTCGAGATGGGAGAGACTCCAGTGGATTTTAGCTCACTATAATAAACTATTTTTAAAGAACATGAAATTATGGTTTCAATTAAGGTTACCTTCGCTCAAATTCACTCTGCAATAATTGTGGGGAAAACAAAAAACTAAATT
>NW_013952480.1:358645-360474 GCF_001266775.1 Austrofundulus limnaeus
AGAACACATCATCAAGTACGAAGACAAAGACTCTCAAAAGAAAAGGCTGTGCTGAAATGAAGAAACTGTGGTGTAATTCATTTTCAGTGCATCTTGCTTCTCTTTGTTTAGAGATGGATTGCAGCCAACAGAAATTTTGATACAGGATACAAACACTGTTGTTTTGTGTCACCGACATTGAAACTTGATGCTTGTTGTTTTCTTGCTTGAAAATATCAGAAGTGAATCATATTTTATCTCTGCTCATGTTCTGTCTTGAGACCTATGTTTTTTTACACACTTTGAAACCATAGTATCCAATAGTTCAGGCCTTTGAAGATTTAAAGGCATGCATTTTTCCCCCAAGTCTCGACAATTTATCATATCAAAACAGTTTCTGTTTGCAGCTTGATGTTAAAACAATGTTCAGCACTTGTTTAGTGTTACTTCAGAGCAATGGTTTGTAGCCTTAGCGCTCGAGTAAGTGCTGTAAATTCCTATGTTGTTATCCAGGCCCAGGTGAGAGAATTTCAGAGATTTCTATCYGGATTTACACAAATCTGGATGTCTTTCAAGGGTGTGCATATGTCTATGACCCAATTCCCTGTAGGGATGCCATGGGTCATTTGTTCTGACCTTTTCTGTGTGCACAAACACCAGCAACCGCAAACAGATGCCATGTGAAATAGCCACATATTCACACTGAAATACCACACTGTTTTAAAGCCGTTTTCATCAATAGACGTGCAAGTGCATTTGTTGTGTTCATGATTGAGGTAAGAAAATATCTATTGTTTGTTTTCTGTGTAGCTGATTGAGTAGATGAGTGAGAAAATGTCGCAAAGGYAGTTCAGACCAAGAACCAAGATAAAGACAGCAATGTGAAAAAAGTATACCACAATGACAACTGAAGCATACTGAGATGGCCTCAAAATAGTAAGTGGTCTTATTTTCCACTAATGGCTTCAGTTTCAGGGCTAAAGCTGCTTTACCCACCAGCTTAAGTTACTCTTTTCWCTATGAAGGATAATAGGTAAATAAGAAAACACTTTGCTTTAGTTCTTCACATGGACTGTTGCCCTTTTACACTTCAAAATCAGCCTTCTACCAAAGGCCTGGGAGCTTGATGATTCATAGAAGTATTTTAGCCTTTTTTTTCTAGGATGGTGCTCCTCTGGACCTGACACTAATCATTGACAGCACTGGGGCAGGCCTTCAACACAAAAAAACAGGCTGAGTCTTCCACACCAAACAGGACCCAAGATGCAGGCTGTAGAACATTGCCTCGGAGACAGTCCAGCACATAACACCAGGATGTAAGATACAAGCAGGCAAAATGTTTACACAACACCATATCCAAGTAGATGGAATAGTATACAAGACTATTTGTGTCAATAGCAGTCTTGAGGTTCCACTGTTAAGGTGGATAGTACCACCAAGGGTGATAGAGAATGACAAATCTAAGCTATTGAGGGACTTCTAATCCTGAGTGATTAACAGGTGATGTCTAACCAACTAAATAATGCTATGGTCAACAATCACAGAAGACATTGGTGGTCGATTTAGCAAGTCCAAAAGACTAATGTCAAGAAGAACTAACTTGGGGCTGTGACCCCACAATTGGCAGAGTAGCTCCAACTAGAAATGTGACATTCATAATTGATCCAAATCTTTCTAATGACTTTTTACAATAAATGATAAGAACTATATATAAGAATAAGACATTGTCTTGTTTTATTTTCTTTTTTTTACTCTTGATTTGATTTGATTTATTTATTTAACAGGAAAAGATTATTAAAAATCAAGCCTGACTCAGCATAATTGCTGTTTTACAGCAGGTTCCTGTTCTG
>NW_013952480.1:361149-365883 GCF_001266775.1 Austrofundulus limnaeus
GGCCCTGTTGTAGAGCCTAACAATGGGTTCTAAGATTTCATTTGTTGTAAGAAACCAAACAGGTAAACAGTACRACATGGTTGAGAGTATAATGGCATGAAGATAGATATTTGAAACAGAAGATGTCAGATTGGATCTAATTTTTGAATAAAAAATTTGTATAATTTCTGTTTCAACTTAGTGGTTAAGTCTTGTACATGATCACGATAAGTCAAATGTGAATCCAAAGTAATTCCAAGATATTTGTAGGTAGTGACAATATCAAGGGGTTTGTTTAAAAAAGTGTGTTAATTTGTTATATTGGAATGTCTCCTGGGTGAGGAAAAATACATGCACACACTTTTTTTTACATTAATTGACAAAAGATTATCTTGAAGCCAACCATGGAATGTCTGAAGATCTACTTGTAACTGACTATTAATAGATTCAATATTGAAATCAAACAAAAAAGAACAGTATCATCAGAATACATTAAAAATTTGAATACTTCAATATTTTTGGAAGGTCATTTATGTATAATAGGAAAAGCAATGGGCCCAGTATGCGACCCTGCGGAACTCCCATGGAACAGGGCAGAGACCTGGACACAGAGCTTCCACGTTTCACAACCTGACACCTATCAGTCAAATAAGAGGAAAACATTTGTATTGCAGATGATGAAAGTTGAAAAGAAATCAACTTTTGTAAGAGAGTATAATGATCAACTGTGTCAAACGCTTTACGAAAATCAATATATACAGCACCAGTTACTTGACCTTTGTTCAAAGCATCAGGTATTTGTTCAGTGAATAAAATTAATGCAGACATGGTTGACCTTGACGTGCGGAAACCATGTTGGCAAATGCTTAGCATATTATTAGCTTCTAGATGCTGAAGTAGTTGATTAAATAATGTTTTTTCAAGTAAAGTAGAAAAATGGGAAGAACAGAAATTGGCTGATAGTTTGAAACTTCTGTTAGATCACCAGATTTTAAAATGGGAGTAATCTGTAATCTTGATTTAGCATCCCTGGATTTTTTTTTTAGACAGGAAAATTGCTTTTGCTTTCTTACTGATGTAGTGTTCAGACTTGACATAACAGGAGGTTATCTAACCTTTTCAGGATAAATATAGATCCCTGTGTAGACTGTAATTGAGTTGGATTTATATAAGATACACCTGTGCACAAACCCAGGTCAAGATAATTATTAAAAACATGTATAAAATTCCATAAAATATAAAAAAGTGGACATAAAAACATTTTTTATCTGGACCTGGATTAAGTTCAATATTTCTAACGACTTAAAGAATATTAAACAGAAGTCTTAAATGTTGTTTCTGACTGGTTAAAACAGAGTCTGTTATATCCGTCCCTTTAGCACTAATATCTTTTGTCCACTGATGAAAAACAGTAACATAGGCCGAAATTACTACCCGATCAGGTGAGGTTCTGAAGCCAGTCAGTAGCTTGCTGTTCTTTTCTTCGCTGAATGGCGCACACTTCAAGGCTTGAATAACATGGTTCCCACCATGTCGGACACGAGCATGCTGACCAAAACCAGTCTTCCTAATACTTTTATATTTTTCCTCCTTAACCACAGAGACAATAGCTCCTTATTCATGGAAAACAAGCAGAGGAGTAGAGTAACTCAAGGGGCTCTGCTAGGTAAAACATGATACTGCCCACATGATTGCATGACATACCAAGTTTTATCTAATGTTATCATCAAATACTGAGTCAAGACACTATGGAAGAAGCTCAATGCAGCTACTTGTTCCAGGGATTTTATTTGTTTGATCATGGTCCTTATGTCATGACCATACTGTGTGAAGGTACATCAAGAGACCCAGTCCCGAAAGACTCATTTCTCAAGTAGTGAAATAATTTTATTGTTTTTTTTTAAATGGCAGTCAGACACGGTCAAACAGACTGGTCCAYACAGAAAGGAACAATAAACAGTAGGAGCAAAACCTCCGTTTCCACAAATTTACAACCAGTTAGGTTAAAAAAGACTCAAGATGCACGCTGATTGTCGCTGCATATCACTGTTTCCACTCTGTCTCCTTGTAAAGGACATACTTTTCACCTGCAATGCTGTTGACATTATGCRATCTGATGTTGAGTCTGCTTGAATTAATTCAAATCGAGGACATTTTTGGGTGTGTTTTCTGTAAATTCCTGACATACTCACAAGACAAAAACTCATAAATTATACATTTTTATTAGCCATACATTGCATCACAGAAAAARCACATAAGATTTTATATCACAAAGWATTACCATACRTGTTTCACATTACTAATGTCAGTATATTGTATGAGATTATAAATACTCATCAACATAGCAACTGTTCAGTCTTGCTCAAAAAATATTAGTGAAAAAAAATAAGGTGTGGAAGGTTAGAAAGTGAGTGTGGGAGAAACTCTGATGTGTCACAAACAATATACTATTGGTGTTTTAAAAATCAAATAAATTATGAGTTTTTTGTCTCGTTTTTCATTAAGGCTGTGAGCTTTTGTCTTGTGAGATTTTATATTCTGTATATCATTTTCTGCTGGTCTTTGTTCTCATGGAAGGTGACATGGAATTATCAGCTTCTAACATTTCAGGTATTTCAAGTGAAAGCTCTTGACAATATGTTTCGTCCTGATTAACTAAAATAACCTGAAGATAAACTTTTTAGGTGACTATATTTGGATGATTTAAAAGAAAGTTCTTTGAGAAAAACACTTCTACCAGGAAAGTTAACGTAGTCTGAACTTGGAAATAACAAGCTTAAAGGGAAAGACTGTAACACAACTTCTGAAACATACACAGGAGAGTAAACAACAAGCTCGGTTGTTAAATATAATGATGTGCAGTTCCAGTCAGATGCCATAAATTGTTTTCCTCCTCTGTCCTCAAAATACCATTTCACTCTATGTATCTGCAGCTGTGTTTAAAGCGATAAAGCCAAAGAGATTCAGAGGGAAATGTTCAAACATGGAGGGGCGTGTGTGACTGAATCTGTATATAAAAGGCAGGGCGGGAGGGTTATCAACCAGTCAACCAGGTGGAAAACAGCTGTGAGCAAGCACAGGAAACACTCCAAGACATTTAACTTGCATCCTAGAAGGCATAGCAGATTAGGCAAATTGCAACATTTCTTGAAAGTATTAGTCATATCCCAAAATGGCCTGCTCGAAGAGCTGTGTCACTAGAGTTGGGAATCATGGCTGAAATGATAACGCTGAGATGAATAAGGGTTTGCCATGCGCACCTGGATCATTCAGCCAGCATCCTGCGGGAAGATAAAAGGGCGATTGTAGACACTGGGATAAAATGGAGGCCCGGACTCAACAGAAACTGTCTTTGACTCTTCACCAGTAAGGTTAAATTTGATCGAGCTTTTCTCTTTATCTCACTCACTGTTTTGGATGAGTATACATTGTCGAGGCATGACTTACACACTGTCAAATTTGAATCTATATTAAAAGAGTGAGAGAGAGAGAGAGAGAGAGAGAGAGAGAGAGAGAGAGAGAGAGAGAGAGAGAGACCTAAGTGAGAAGTAAAAGAGAAAGTGTAAATAAAAGAAAGAGAAGTGGAGGGCAGAAAGAGGAGTGTGGGAGGACTTTGATTCTTGAAGCGACAGCTGTGTCCCCTGTGAGTGTCTTTGAAGAACAAGAGGGAGCCTTGAAATAAATACATTAATTGTAGACGCGTGGGACAAAAAAGGCAATGGCAACGATTGAGACGGAGGATAAGACAAACAGATTGTGTTTGTTGACTCAGAATAACTCCAGCTGAGACACATGAAAGGCTTCACAATTGTCACGTCAGAGGTTATAAACATATCAGTGTGGAGTTAGCGGATACTGCCTTGGAGTGTTGACTCTGGAATAATTACTTTTATAATCCTGACATTTCTCAGTGTTTTGACTGGAACATGTTTTTGTTTGTTTTTGCAACTTATTACGTAATTTACTCAGCACAACTACAAATGAAGTTACTCTTGTGTGTGCTGACAGTTTGCCTCTCTTTGTTGTGTTGATTGAGTCGTTGCCTGTAAGGGGTTCCAAGGCCAATTATCTGCCTCCATCTCATCTTCTCCCAGCATCCTCCACTGTCACACCAAACCACTGCACATTATCCTTCCCCACATCCACAAACCTCCTCTGTGGACTTCACTCAACTTTGTTTGTCCAACTTAGGGTTGGGCAACGTTCACGGTTAATTGTGGTGGTAACAATGATGATTAATCTCCTCCCTGGACCCCAGCACATCCTTGTCACATGACTGATTTAAATCGCTCTAGTGTGTAAGATACTCTCTCTAAGAAACTCTTCCAATTTGTGTCAAAATTATAGACTTCAATCCATGCACCAGTTTATAAATTGTGTTGAAGATTAAGTTAAACTAAAGTTATCACAAATAATTTACAGCACTTTTTTTTCCATGTTCTTCATATTTGAAGCATTTTACAGCGGGAGTAAGCAAAAGACAGGCATATTCATGGGGGGCACACCTCAGTCCATCCTTTGCTCTCACCCCCACCTAATACACTAACTAATGTAAAACCCCCAAACTCCTTTTTGAACGACACCTGCAATAACTTAGCAAGTCCCAAAAAAAATCTACAGGAAGAAGAAAATAAAAAGAAAATAAAGTTGAGTGAAGTCCCGCGGCAATGGAGAGAGTGAGATTGGAACTTAGCAACAGTATCTAATTGATTCTTTATTAGGGGTGTAGGAAAATATCAATACACCATATATATA
>NW_013952480.1:367397-375154 GCF_001266775.1 Austrofundulus limnaeus
GTTTATGTCAACTCTGAGTGAAATTTTGTGCCGTTATTATAACTTGTGTTTTTATTCATATTATATTTTTATTAATATTTGTATGTTTATTCTGGTCATATATCTAAAATAAATTACTTTAATTAAGAAATCTGACCAGGTCACAAGTCGTTCATTTTCACTTCATGATCAGAGGGGTATTTCATTATTTACTGATTTCATTTTTTGCAAGGTCTTGCTGGATTACATTTATGAAAAATAGGCTGGTCCTAATTTCATGAAGTAATTCCTACATAAGGCAGGCAGGCAGGCAGGCAGGCATGCGTCTAGGGCCTGGAGCTTAGGGGGTGTTGTGCGAAATTCAGTTCCCCTGTGAAAATCTGCCCCCCACCCCACCCATGTCTGGAGGGCACACTGCAGCCAGAGAGGYGGATCTGACCATTTTCACAGCGCGTCTGATGAATTTCTCGTTAAAAGGACTCATAATCTTGTCAAGTTAACTTTCAGTTTAATCATCAGCTGCTGTTAAAAAAATCTAAAATGAATAAATAAATAAAATCTGGCCTTTTTAAATCACAGAATGAGTTCTTATCAGTCCTTTCCACCTTTTCTCATGTTCTCATTAGCCTGACTATTTATCAGTCAGCCGCCAAACACTGTCTTCCAACACATTGTGTGTATTCATATTTCTTATTGCTGATACAAGAACCAAATATTTCAGTTGTTTAAAATAATCTGTTTCCCCTCTGTGACATGGGGACAAAATAATCAGTTTTAAGTTCACAAAATGTCACCAAAATCACTCTGTCCCTCTAAAACT
This sequence comes from Austrofundulus limnaeus, assembly GCF_001266775.1. Taxonomy (NCBI): domain Eukaryota; kingdom Metazoa; phylum Chordata; class Actinopteri; order Cyprinodontiformes; family Rivulidae; genus Austrofundulus; species Austrofundulus limnaeus. The sequence goes on from NW_013952480.1 coordinate 368,197, forward strand.
TCAGAAAATGGAATCGTATCGAATCGTATTATTCGCTGAATATTGTGATGTATATCGTATCATGAGCAGAATATTGAATATCGTATCGTATCGTGAAATAAGTGTATCGCTACAGCCCTATTCATTATATTGATTTCAGATTTTATAGTTGGGGCRTAGTTTAATGTGTTTAGTGTTGAGCTTAATTAGTTTTAGTGTCTTTCCTAACCGTGAAGCTACAACTGATTGAGGTGGAACTGCAGGCACGTGRACTGAGCTGCAGTCAGAGACAGGAGGGAAACTCATAGACCATAGTGACCATAGTGGAGAGTGATAAAAACTGTCTGAGATGGAGTGAGGACTTTGACATGGGAGTAGGCAATCCATTACTTGGATTACAAGAGGAAAGAGAAGAGGAGAGCTGGGCGGACTTCCCCGGTCAGTCAGCACAACTGCATTAATTGTATTAAGTGCCAAATAATAACCGTCAAAAGTTTATTAATTGCACTTAACACTATTTTGTCCAACCCTGGTCCAAATCTCAGTCATCAGCAAACTTTCTCACTTTTACCCATCTAACTTTGTCTCTAAATTTTTCAAGGTGAACTGTTCCTCGGATRCACTCATTTACTTTGGTCGCTCTTACTCACCATTACACCATCTTCATCTGAGTCACCTGTAGCTCTTCTTCCTGTCATTTTTGTTGTGTCACCATCTCCAAACCATAAACCATAGCAGGACTCACTACAGTCTTGCAACCCCCCCTCTTTCACCCTCGAAGCATACTTCTGTTACAAATCACTGCTGACACTCATCTCCCGCCACTCTACTATGTCTGCACGCATTTTGATGCACTGCATGTTGCCTTGAATGGTTGACCTCAGACACTTAAACTTCCAGTAGTTTTACTTTTTGCAACTTCATTTTAACACCCATCTCAGTCTCGAACATTTATTCAGATTGCTTCATACTTTTAGTCATCTTATCTACTTCATCTCTCCAAGCTCTCTTCCACCTGGTCCTTACTCTCACTGCAGATCATAATGTCACATGTGAACATCATGGTTCATGCAATTTCCTGCTTCGCCCGGTATACTCTGGTTTAAACACCATTTCACTTCAAATAACCTTCAAAAACCAGTTAAAAAATCCTCATGACTGTTACTGAACACAGTAATAACAAATATACTGTCATATTTGTTAAGACTATTTGTGAATGGGTTTAATAAGATTATTAGCCAAGTTTGTACATTTAAACGGGCAATATTTGGAGTCTTACATTTTTATTTTGTGCAGCTGAAGATAAAAAAGTTTAGGTACCACTGTTATAACTCAACCTTAGGTGGGAGTGTGTGTGCATATGTCTCGTGACACTTGTGTCTGTGACAGCTCAGACAGGAAAAAGCTGGTGAGTCACATYATGCCAAGTCACCTATGAGGAAAAATATACTAAAGGACATCAAGTCTTTTTCAAAACTGAGAAATATCACCTCAACTGAAAATAAACCCTTTTGCATAACAGTTGACCTTTTTTAATTAACAACTTTGTTTAGCTTTTTTCATTCATATTGTCTTCATGTGAAAATACTGGAGCCACATCTCTTCTCTAACAACACTTATGTTTCATCGACTTTTACTGACATGGATACCAAGGACTTTCTGAAATAGTCAAACTCTACATGTACTGCATGCTCACAGTAGTTAAAGTTGAAAGAAAAGGAACAATAATAGCTGGAAAAAATACCAGGTGTCTTCTCACAGGAGAGAAGTTTCTCTCAAGTGATTTTTTAAAGCAGCCTATCTTTAGCTGTGGTGCAACAAAACTGTATAAATACCTGCTTCTTTTCTGTCTTCCCTGCCCACCTATCTTTACACACCTTTCCCAAAAGACGTCCTTTTCATTTGCTCTGTCTATCCCAAGCACCTCCTTATTCCAGAAGCCCTGCATGCTCCCATCCTTTTTACCATAGGCATTACCATACCTTTGATCGTACCCCCACTACCTTCTCTCCTCTTCATTACTAATGCATACATCTCCATCTCTCTCTCCTTTTTTTTTCCAAAATATCTTTGTCCTAGTCAGCAGTTAGGAATGTTCATTTAACAATTGCCTTAGATGGAATTATAATGGTAAAAGGAGATGGCTTTGAAATGGAAATTGCACRCTTGGGAGGCCCTGGTGAGCGCGCCAACAGACTCAGGGATCTCGGTGACGAACAGACGGGTTTCATTCCATCTGACATCAGAGGCAAAGGCGGGCACTTGAAAAGCAAACATGTCCGGCAGAAAGGCAGAGATAAGAGCGATCGACAGACATCCCTATCCTTAGTTGACAAACAGCTGCTTCACCTCCTTCATGTCTTTTATCTGCTCAGAGGCCTCACTTTCATCTGGTTCACATTTGATGGGACKGTATTATTTGCTTGCCATTAAGGGAAGGGGAATTGTGTCTGCCATTAGCTTGATAACACCTTTGCCAGATTAAACAGTGGTGGTCTAATTGGAGGATCAAACCAAGGGAATCAGACTCAGAGGTTTGTTTTTTTTTAAGACAAAGGGAGGGAAAGACACAAAGCAATAAAGGAAAGAGAATAAATACATCTTGTATGGTAAAAAAAAATGTTAAGAAAATACAAACCAAAAATAAAGCAAGTGCAATGATAAATGCATGTTTTAAAATAATTTTATAAGTGTTTATAAACACAAAATCTTACAATTTAYTTATATGACTCATGTGGACCCAACTATAAACCAAAAATAGCATTAAAAAATCACATTAAATATGCAAATTAAAGTATCTGGGAGTCTTACTTATGAATAACGGTATGATGAAGAAGGACATGGATTGAAAGATCTAAGCCTCATCTACAGTATTGAAGGAGTTGCGTTTGTCTGTCATTGGCGATGCAAGTGTTAACCCAAAAGGCAAATCTCTCAGTTTACCAGTCTGTCGATGTTATAAAGTTCACTTATGGTTATGAGGTATGGATCATGACAGAGAACAAGATCTTGGCTGAAATGAGRTTCTTATTCTATGAGGAAGAGCTCATATCAGCTTTGAAATGAGTAACTTAAAGTGGTTCAGGCATCTGATTACGATTCTTCCTGGGTACCTCTGTAGGATTTGCAGGTAAGTCTTATTGGCTGTAGTTTGGGCTTTTAATGTGGATTTGTTGCCTGAGTGACACAACGACAAATAAGTGACAGAAAATGAATTAGTCTTTTATATATGTTAAAACAATTGTATATTGGCATTAAGACCAGTGTCTCTGTTACATGACAGATGTTTCAATATTCTACAACCAATAAAACATGTTCAACTGACAAACTAAAACAACTAACAGTGTGGTAGCATGCAAGAAAGTGTAGCTAAATAACTTTTATGAAAAAAAGTATATGTAAAGGGGCAATATCATGTAAAATCAATATTTTTTGAGTTTTATGTCATGTTATAATGTTACACTCTCATATAAAAACATGTCCAAAGCCTTGCTTTGACTCATTCATGCATGTTTGAGAAATCCTGCACGTTTTTAGAAAGCTGAGGAGCTAAACGACAGGTGGGGACCAGAAACACCTCTGGGTGTGTGTCTTTAAGCAGAACTTCCTCATGGCAGAGTGCTGCCCCTCCCCCCTCCCCACACACCCTGCCCATGACTCCTGCAGGCTCTCGAATGAAAGTGAAACTTAAACAGTCTGCTGAGCTCCTAACATCATTTCTCACTCAGTGAAGCTCTTTTCAGATTAAAAATACCTTTGAGGAAATGTATTTTCAGATGGCAGCAACCCCACCCCTTCCCGCCAAAATGGGCGAGATAGAAGCGGAAGTTGGTTCTTAAAGAGACAGAGGCCAAAGCCAATGCGTTTAGAAGAGGAAGTGATGAGAAGATAAGTTTTTTTTATCTATTTAAACATAAAAACAGCATTTTAATAACAACTAAAGGTGACATAGATACTTATTATGGTATATTATTTAAATGTATGCCTGAGAAACGCATAATATTGCCCCTTTAAACATTACAATTATTTGAAAAAAAACATCTCTTTGTCCTTGTGCACTGTTATTGATCCATGTTTCAACTTGTCTGAACTCCTTTTTTACAAAACAGAAAATTATAATGTTTGTTTAATCTGTGTTGCTGCGTACTAAAACATGTGAAACACCAAAAAAAATAAAAAAAAAATTAAAAAAAACATGGAAGTGAGGTTCCATTTAAAAATGTTCAACTATCAAACATTTCTCTTGCTTTACTAGATAATTCTCCAGTTGCAATATGTTCAAAAGTGACTTATGGGACCATAAGAAAAAAAAAAAAAAACAATGTTAAGAACGTGCATATGTTTGAGTAGCCCCTTTTTCTCATTCCCTTCATTCAGTAATTAGAGMAAGCTCTTTAATTAAGCCACAAGGCACTCAATTATGTTTCTCCTTTTAGAGCTGACCTAAACCTGAGGGAAAACATGTTGAGCCGTCTAAGAAACAATGGCCCCTCTGRTCTTTGAGTAATTATCAATTACTATGCTAATTCTTCTCTCACCGTCTATCAGCTCTCAAAACCCTCATGCTGCCTGACAAATGCGCATGCCCWGGCTGACAAATTGCATGTTAAATTTAAAGTCATGATAGTAATAAAATACTGACTTAATGCAAAAGACATATAACATGGGTTCTAAAACCACAGCCTTCTTTTTGCATGCCAACCAATCACCTGAGGATAAAACTCAAAGTGGAATGTAAAGAGATGTGGAGATGGGCTGAACAGTAGCAGGACACAGTGTTGAATCAAAAGGTTGCTTTAAGTTCTTCAAGAAGGTAAATTCTGTTTCAAAGCTTGTTTCCAGGGAAGCACATTCAAMAGATGGTTTCATAGTAATACAACTATCTGATTAATTGGCCTCAGAATCCATTGCATTAAATCATAAAKTTCCTGATGTATGCATCAAACCTTATGCCTATATGTGTTCACAAGCTCATACACAGTAGATGAGATAGTACTATAAAAATATAAAGTCTGTATACACACTACACTGATTCACAACGTAAGACAAAAACATGGACTGATCTTTTTTTCATGACAAGACTGTGGCACGAGTGGGCTGCCATCATTTGTGTTGATGAATGTAGAACATTATCATACACACCTACACATACGGCTTTTCAAACAGCCTTTTGTTGAGTGATCTAAATCAGCAATTTCCATTTTTTTCTTTGGTATAAAGCTGTTTTTCTTTCATAAGAACTCTGAGCCATTTTTTCTTTTTGTAAAAAAAAAATACATATATACTCTACAATCTAACAATTAAGAACTAAGTAGCAAAAACATCAATATTAAAGAAAGTGTTCTTTTTATTTTGATATGTCACTAACAAGGCTTATTTTTCTTGCACATATTTATGTTTTCAACACAATTCAAAATGAACTTTCATAAAACATTTCCACAAAACGGCTACAAAGTCTATTCTATCTTTGTCGCCACAAAAATCACCAGTGGAGCCTGAGCTAGCTTGCTTTTTCACGTGTTGGCAATTACGGCTCTATTACTACTTTGAAGGGCGGGGTTCTTTCAGCAATCAAGGTGATTAAAACACAAGAAATTATTCTTTGATTTAGCTGGTCATTTCTAAAGAACCTTACTTTTGTTACAGTCTCAGGGTCTAGCAGGATATGATACGGCTAGAGTCCAACTAAAGAAATTGTTTCACACAGTGTACTTAACCATATGGTCCCCAGTCATCTATCCCATCCTCTCAGCCTGTTAATGCATTGATAAAGGCATTGGCCATGAAATATCAGGTCTTGTCTACTCATAATTGATTATTTGCAGTTTGATAATACATAAACATAGAGAGTTGCACTTGTCAGCTGTGCTCTAGAATAAATGCAGCCATAGATTTCCAATTAAAGGTGGGTGGCAGGGCCATTAGTTAGCTCTAAAGGTAGCTGTCAGGGGAGCAGAATAAGCCAGGGTCTATAGCCACTGTGATAAGGGAGCTGCAAAGTGTGTGTTTTTTAAGCTCTGAGCAAACACTCTCAACAAATATTGCATATATACATTGGTATAAGAATTAGGGTTTGGCTGTGAGATATATGATCAAACACCAGAGAAATGTAAACATATTATACACTTTCTAAGAAGCATGCATTCAGTTTTTTTTTAGCAACATTTGTTTATTACTTTATTTCTACGTCTCCGACGAGTTTCCCGAGAATCACTTCAAAAGATTTTGTGAAGTTTTGCAGACGGCCTGACAAATACACGGCCATGAGAACATCACCAAGGTAACTATATCTCAATAGAGTTCATTATACCAAGACCTTGTGAGTTTGTTCTTGATCCTGCAAAGTTTTATTAACTTGCTTTTACAATAACATTTGGTGCGCATTTTTTGACTTACTAAAAAATAGAAAGCAAGAAAACAAGAACTGTAACTTCGCGTGAAGTGAATCAGACAAAATATGGGAAGCAATGGCCCAAGGTCTGTAGTGAAAATAATGTTTTGAAAAAACTAAACTTAAGTTGGTGTGTATTGTTTTTAGCAAACATTTCATAATATTTATTAACCGTTTGTTAAGTTTGTATGGTGAGATTATGACATGACGCTAATAAGAATCAGTGGGTTCAGTATGAATACTTTTACTTCCAACAGTTTTAGTCAACCTGGTGACCTGCATCTCAGGAAAACAATCTAATTAATTAACTGATTAAATGTAAGAAGAGGAGCAAGTTGCAGTCAAACCGTACATCAAGTCATGTAAAATCTCACCCAGTCGGCCAACAATGTGGTTTGTTGAAAAAAATAATAATAATAAAAATAGGAAAACCTTAAGATCTTGGAGAAGTGTCCCTCATTTCTCAAGTATAGCTTTTTTAGCAAGCCTACGTTGTATGAAAACTGTTGTTGGCATGGAAACAATAAGCTTGAAGCATTACCATCAAGCCCACTTAGTTCTCAAGTTTTTTTTCCAATCCCCTCACCC
>NW_013952480.1:375169-379778 GCF_001266775.1 Austrofundulus limnaeus
CACACACACACACACACACACACACACACACACACACACACACACACACACATGCAGAGTAAAAACTAATCATCACTTTCTTTCTAAATCCTGCCTCATAGATCTCTCAAAACTCTCTGGGAACTCTCCAAAGCATATTAATCAATGTAATTGAAAAACTTGATTACATCACTTCATGCCTCATTCTAATTTTGCAAGTCCGTGTGCGCAACGAGCATTAAAAATATATTTAACAAAAAAAAAAAGAGTGAGAACACAGAGAATGTGGCTAAAAGGCATTAGTTCAGATGCTGTAATATAAAAAGTGCTCTAGACAAAACTACAACTGCTTCTACTTTGTTGTCATTACTCACTTCTTTTAAAAGTGCAAGATCATTAACACTCTGACACAGACTCTCGTGTCCCATTTTATAACCCACGTAGTGTTAAAATAATAAAATAAATAGAAAATAAAACCTTGCTTTTGCAGCCAAACATGTTTTTGTGCGTGTGTAAAGCAGGGGGTGTAAATGTTTAAAATGTTCTTCCTGGAGCTTCAATAAAAAAAATAAAAATAAAAAAAACATTCTATACGCACAAAAATAGGTCCTTGAAGAGTTATACACTGCATCTGCCAACCCAGTTGGGATTTATGTAAACAAGCTTGATGGAAGAATTTGTCTTTATTCTAGTAGCAATCTGTTTTATTTTTTGTTTGTTCATTTAGTTTTTATTATACTTACCAGTTCAGCAGCAAAAAGATTTAAAAAAAAACTAGCTGTAGTTTAGGAAAATTCAAAAGAGATGTGAATATTTAGGCAACAATGGTCAGTATTCACAGTAGTCTCCATTATACTAGTTCCCTATAAGAGTCAGTAAAGCTTTAGCAGCATTTTTCTTTCCCAGAAAAAGACACACCTGTACTGAATGCAATTATGCACTGCTCAGGTTGAATGATTTTGAAATGTAGCGTGACTTGTTTTCCATGAAAGGAAACAGAGTATTTGCTTGTTGAAATTTATACATCCTTGACAATTCAGTTATTAAAGCATACATGATTTGGCAGGTGTGTTTTGCGTAAAAGCAAAACAAGCCATCAACACACAGTAAATCAAATGCATAACAGGCCATGATAAACACATTAAAAAAAAAAAAACTAAAAATTGAGAGGATGCAGCCTTCCCGCTTACTCCTTTGTGCATGTGAAAAGGAGGTGCAGCTTGGTGTTAACAGCCACTCTGACTTCTGTCACTGTGATGTGTTGGCATTGACATCTAGCATGAAGCCTGAAAAGCTCCAGCTAAAGCAGTGGTTCTTAACCTTTTTTGAGGTAAAAACCCACCAGTTACGTATGTGTATTCACTGAACCCTTTTTAGTGATAAATAAAATATGACTTTTTTTTCCCAAATTCAAGGCATAGGTATATTTTTTTTACTGGTGTATAAAATGAGCCGTGCATGAACATCACCTTGCTCAAAGAACAAAACCAACACAGTGCATGAACTCACAACAAATTACAGCACGACTTTATTCTGGCCCCCCAAAAAATAATTTGGCCCCCAAAAAATTTCAGCCACCAAAATTTTTTTTTATTATTTTACTAATAAAAAATAAATTTGGATTTTTTTGAAAAAAGTAACATTTTTAATAACTTTTTCTTTTTTAAAGTTTATTTGTTTTTTGTCATTTTGAATCCACCAAATACTTTTTTGGGGCCAGCACTGATTGGCCAAGTAATCTCATGTGATGCAGGAGGTGATGGTGTGTCGCTATGACTTTACACAAGTGTGTCTTTACCTCTATGGCAGAGGCTCTGCCGAACCCCTGAGACCAGCTCATCGAACCCCTAGGGTTCGATCGAATCCAGGTTAAGAACCACTGAGCTAAAGGATGCTGTGTTCCTGCTGTTCTGTCCAGGGAGCATCTTAAATGTTCCAAAGCCATTACACCACAGTAATGGCTGCTCTAACCTTTATCTTTTCTCCATCTTTCATGTAAAACAGCATGATAAAGAGGGAAAGGCCAAACATCAGAGAAGTAGTTATTATTATTGTTGTTGTTACTATTATTAGTATTTGTACTGCAATCATTTGTATGCAAAAGAAAAAATACAATTTTCTGTGATTCAATTATTGACAACCTTATGCCAAAACTTTTAATGAATAAATAGTTTAGGACTAAAATATTTAGATTTTTTTGTCTGAATAATACATTTAAACATTTTTTTAAAGATTGATAGTAATCATTCAGTTGCCAAGGTCATGGTCACCATGTGGCACTACATCATGGTCCCAAACGAATACTTAGTTGAAGTAAAATTGTCTGCTAAATTAATGCAGCAAAACACAATCTGAGACATTTCAATAACTGGAATCATGTTAATGTGTTTCTGGGTGAGTTCAGCCTTTTTAAATGTGTCAATTCAGAAGACACAAATTCTGTACATCAATGGTTTGATTTTTCTACCAAAGAGATGTGCCTCAGATGATGCAAACGGGGGCACATAATGTTAGGAGGACCGGCCTGGGGGCCAGCCAGGAAGGCTAGATAGTTTACAAAAGCAGCCAAGGGTTCTCCTAGACGAATGGAGTCCAGGTGGACATCCAAGATGCAAGCTAAACTATTAACCACGAACTTGTTTAGATGCTTCTGTCTCAGGCACTGAAGCTAGCAGAGAGGTGTTTGGAAGGACTCATAAAACAACAGAAACAAGAGCTGGTGGGGGTGGGCTACAGACAGTACAGCTCCTTCTCCAGTGGATCTCATCTATTCAACGTCAGACAAATGTTCAGTCCCAAATGCGCTTTTGGATCCACCCCGGCAAAGTTTTCAGGTAGAAGAAACCGAGTATTGCRAGCTAGTGATTTATGTCAGAAGACTGAGCTAGGATGGAACTTGCAATCTCCTCCTGCAAACGCTTCATAGGTGCTGTAGATGAGCACAAACAGTTTAGCTTGACAGAGAAGTCGAAAATTAGCAGATGTAGTGAGAGGTTTCAGACAAACTGGTCACCCATGGTAATATGACATCAAACAATAAAACCACAATGGTCTAAGCCATGGGCTGATGATCTGCCCTCAGAGTAAGAAACACACAGCAAAAAAGACACATACACACTTGAGCAGAATCAAACAGACACGAACAGATAAGAGTAAGAGTTGACAATGGAGAAGAGGCTTAACAAAACTCTGAGGTGGGCCCTAGATCCTTTTGTAAACTAGAGTTGCAGTGCTTCATTGCATGCCTCAACTCTAACTAACAAGGAGATCTATGATGGCCCACCTTGGACTTCTTGGAGACTGGGACATGAGCTGGAATTCTGCTTTAGAGGTTCAGCTTCGCAAGGTCTTTGGTAGGAGCAGGCAGTGGTGACCAAGGCCTGGCTTCTTTTATATACTGCCCTCAGTCTCTCTCAAATTCAAAATTCTGCTGAAAGATAGTTGACAAAAATCTTGATGACAGCCCGAACCATTTTTATCATATTTCTTTGGTTTTACTGGGTCCATGTTTGGCCATATATGTCTGTCATAGTTGATGGTAGAGAGKTAAATGAATGAGGAGCCCTAATGTAGACCAAGAAGCTGGTACAATAAACATTCTTAATAGGAAAAAATTAATTTATAAATTAACTCAGTCAAAAAAAGAGAGATAAAAGGAACACCCCTATAAACCTCAATAGTTACAACTAATGTAGAACAAAACACACAAAAATATCCAAAATGTTTCTTGTTTCAAGTACTACAATCAAATTGTTAAACTTTTAGTACAAGAAACAAACTAAAATAAATCTATATACTGTGTCACATTTAGCATTGCTCAATGACAACTCCTTCAGACATACTCGGCACACATCTTTCAACTGACAAACCGAGTTGGACAGTTTAGTCTGTTTTGACACTGACAGCATGATGTATAATGCATGCCCGCTGAGAAAAAAAAGCACATTCTGCAGCCATTACCTTTTTAACTATATATATTCTGTTTGTGTGCATGTGACTTTGTGTCTCTGTGGAAAAGGTGGTCATCAACAGTCAAAGACACAATCATACATGCACAAATAACTTCTTCAAACTTGTAATTACATGAGAAATGGGACAATCTCCCAAAGTCACAGCTGAGAATCTCTGTGTGACTTTCACCAACTCCATTTTTGTTGGGGGAGGGGGGGTTAAAGTTGGTTTAATGTGATGGTTTTAGACTGTACTGTAGAAGGCACCTAATTTATTCTGCCCTGAATAAACAAGCAAGGAGTTTAACTTGGACAAATAGCTGATTTTGTTCTGTTCAACTAGTCTTGAATGAGGCTTAGATTTAAATATATAATGATGAAGTAATAATTTGAACAGTATTAGTCAATGTTATTGACTTTTCACAGGATGTGTAGGGGTGGAATTGTGGAGTAAATCATTTAATTAAAAAAAACAACAAGACAACATAAAAACTGTTTAAACTGTATAGTAAAAAAGGCGTACAGTTTCTTGAAGGAATGCTGCTCATTGTCCGAACATAAAGTCTGAATAGAAAAGAAAAGAAGTTATTTCAGTTTGCTGCCCCAGCCTTGACAACCGCTCACAAACAGATGTTCTGAACTGGAGGGTTCTGACTGGTCACTGAGTGTGTGTGTATATA
>NW_013952480.1:382755-387181 GCF_001266775.1 Austrofundulus limnaeus
TGTCTATACTGTATATGTGCATGCCATCCATTTATTTATCCATTTATTTTTAGGTGAGTGGACAGATGTCAGGTGTGTGGCCTTGTTTTCTTTTTTTGGTGTATATTTAATGTATGTCTAATCTCTATTTCAATCTTTCTAATTACATTTACTCTTTGTTTTTCCCTCTTTTCCTATTTTCTCTTTACTTAAAACATCACTGATGATGAAGAGGTTAAGAAACTAATATTAAGTTCTTTTTTTCTGTTGAAGTGATGAAAAAAGAAAAAAGAAAGAAAAGAAAAAAACGAAGGATCTTGTTTCATTAAACATATTGAAGGATGGTTTAAAAATGTTAGAGAAACAGACATCAGGTTTTAAGGTTTTTCATCTTATTTGAACAGATATATTCTGATGGTTTGTTTTCAATCTCAATGAGTTTTTCCTAGTAAAATAAAAGATCAAGAGCTTATAAAAGATACATATTACATCCCATTTTTTTGCAATGAGCTTCTAAAAACCGCCACTGAATTTTAGTTTTGCATCTATAAAACTGAGTTATAGCTTCCAACTAAAATCAGTTAGACGAAACAGACATCTTAAATCAAGATGACTCCAAACAAAAACTCATTAGTAGATTCATCAACTGCCTTGTGAGAATTTCATTTTTTTTTCTATAAGCGATTCACAAGATAGTTTAGGGTTAGTAAATATGAACTCATCCACCACAGCAGACAATAAAAATAGCCTTTAAAACCACTGTGTTGATCAAAAAACCTTAACATCACCTGCCAATTCAAAAATAAAATAAAGTAGAATGTATGTTAGTAACGTATATACATATATCTTATCTGAAACAGAAGTATTACTAAATGCAAGAGAATCGTGTTTTGAGAGTTAATTATATGAAAAAAATATTTTTTATCAGTCAGTTCCTATCATATTAATCCATTCATGGTTTGTTTTACTTCATTTGTGTTTTGAAGTATGGCATTTTAATTACTGCTTCTCAGTGTGCTTCAACACTTGCTGCTGCAAATTTAGGACCACCTGTCTCAATAAACTAAACCTTCTTAACGACATCAGAGTCATGAATGGAAACATTCCCTCTGTGTTTCATTTTGCAAATTTCCAGAAAATCTCGGAGAAAGCTGCAAAATACATGGATGGTAATCAAGTTATCAATATTAAGAAAACACTGTAAATACAACTTTTTTCACACTTTGATGGCTCAATCCAGCAAAAAATAATAATATTTTCCAGAACTAATCAGACATCTTTCATTTTACAACTGCAGGAATTATCAAAACCTCAAGTGTCTCACCTGTAAAATGATTGCTTGCACAAACAAGATTTTTTTTTCAGTGAAAGAACAACAGCAGTATTTTAGCATGCGTGGTGAATAAATACAGCCTAATTAAAACAAGACACTGGAAGATTGATGCAGAAATGGGCGGTGAGAGATTCAGCCACCTGTTTGTTTCCTCGCCATCTTCCATCTCCAGTCCTTCCTCTGCATCCCTCAGGTCCAATCAAATAATATTTTTAGGATATTCATTCCAATGAAAACTCGAAATCTGGTGCCACCTCAAGCTGTAATATATCCCACGATGTCATCTATCCAATCAGCACAAAAATCAACTGTTGTCTGATTTCTCTGGCTGTGGAGTTGTAAATGATAATTAAGTAAATTATTACAATAACATAAGAAAACGAAGACAGAAATGCATTGCGGTGATTTAGAACTTTAAGCCCTGGAGACAAGCAATGCACTCTCGGGTTCATCCCATTGGTGATGACTGCCACCTGTGGCTGTTGTTTGTTGCTGCCTGTGTGTTGAGCCCTTAAGTGATGCTTTGAGTAAAAATAAATATAATGGTTCCAATTTATTTATTTATTTGATCATTTATTTAGTTTTAATTTGTGGGACAGGAGCTCATTGGCAGGCTGACTGGCCGGAAATTACCCGCAGGTTGGCTGTGGCTGCCAGTTGCTCATCCCTGCTTTGAGCTTTAAGAAAAAACTAAGTCAAACCGATAAACAAGTAGTTGGGATATATGAATTTCACTAGCAGAGCTTTAGCCTTGCTGATACTGTATATGCTGTCATAAATTAAAATGTCACAGGCACCAGCGTCCTTACAGGTGATGGTGACTGGCTAACATTTCAGGGCACAGAGGGGCCTGTAATGCATATGGTGAAAATTAAACTGTCACTCACTTTTATTGCCCCTAAATTTATGATTACACATTTTCTGAATACCAACAATAGATTGACGAGTAAGCATGTCAGGTGAGTCGATGACTCTTGAGTAATGAGAGCTGGGTTTAAACTAAAGGCAGAAGCTGCTGATGGTATTATAAATTTAAAAAATGGAAATTATTGGGCATTTGACTTTTTTTATATTTCATAGCAGGTTATGATAAAATATTAGTAAGCCCTGCATGCAGTGATGGGCAGCACTAATTTAAATATTAGTTGCACTAACCCTAAAGCACTAACTCAAATATTTAGGTCCCCTAATTCTAAAGCACTAATGCACTGAAACATTTAACAAAAGCTAATTTTAAAGCACTAATATAACCCAGTTGACACATGAAACATCAATCAGAGTCAACAAGAGACAATATTTACTGTGTGCAGCATGTTGTCACTTAGTGCCCTTGGTGGGCCAAATGGGAGTCACCCGCAGGCCATATTTGGCCCACAGGCCTTGAGTTTGACATGTGACCTTGTAGATAACTGACACGCATATGAGCAAAATGTATGACGACTTTCACCCTCAACTGTTTACAATAATATTGATCAATAACATTTAAAGACCTCAGTTAGTGCTTCTAAATTTAGCCCATAAATTTAGCAAGTAATTTACTAATGAATTAAAAAATAGCAAAAGCCCTAAAGCATTAATTAAGAAATTAGTTCCACTATTACTGCTTTAGTGGTTTAGGGAAACTGTGCCCACCACTGCCCTCCTGGATATAGCGTAATTGGATTGTGAGAACACAAGTCTTAAAAAATCCATCCATCCATCCATCCATTTTCTTCCGCCTATCCGGGGTCGGGTCGCGGGGGCAGCAGCTTCAGAAGGGAGTTAAAAAATGTAGAAATTAAGGGTCTTAAAAAATGTAGAAATTAAATAATTCACACAGAGAGGGTCTATTCAATTCAATTCTATTCAGTTTATTTATATAGCACCAAGTCACAATAACTGTTGTCTCAGCGCACTGTACACAAAAGAAAAAAAAAACATTGAATCTAAAGAAGCCAGCAGACTGCGCTGAATCTTTGCTTCATCATAGTCTCCCATCCTGAGCAGCACACCGGCAGCAGTGGAGAGGAAAAACCTCCAGCAGAACTAGGCTCAGGACATGCGGCCATCTGCCTCGACCGGCTGGGTTTGGAGACAGGAAAGAGACACAAACACAGAACTGGTCCAGTTGTATTGTCCTCTGGAAGACAGAAAAAGAAAACACATGTTATTGATAGAAGTATTTATAACAACATGTAGAGGAGAGAGACTAAAGAAAGCAGCAGAGTGAGGAAATGTGGTCAGTTTGTCCTCCAGTAGTCTAAGCCTATAGCATCATGACTAAATAACTATATTAACTAAGGAATAACTCAGGAAACCTAAGTCTA
Source organism: Austrofundulus limnaeus (assembly GCF_001266775.1). NCBI lineage: Eukaryota > Metazoa > Chordata > Actinopteri > Cyprinodontiformes > Rivulidae > Austrofundulus > Austrofundulus limnaeus. The sequence goes on from NW_013952480.1 coordinate 386,374, forward strand.
CCTATAGGATTTATGAAAATGGAAAGTCTTCAGTCTAATCTTAAAAGTAGACAGAGTGTCAGCCTCACAGAAACTGGTCAGCATCATTGATAAAAGGGTGGTTTGTGCTGGAGAGCAAATTTTCAAAAGAAATGTGTTGGACAAGTGTGYTACCACTGTTCCTGTTAATGTCTTTGTGTATAAGTGCTTAAGCAATAAACTAAGCAAATGCATGACAAAATTTAAAAAAAGATCACTAAAGATCAGATGTCTCAAGCAGCGACAGTGGGAAGAGAAAGCAAATCGAGTGCACCCTCAAACTCTGCTTCTTTTCACTTGAATTGCACAAAGCTCCCTTTCAGATGTAAATGTAGCACCATTCAAAGAGAGGTCAACTCGTTCATGCTGTGTTTCATGCATTGCACCTCAATGAATAAAGATGCAGTTCAGTCACCCATTGCTTTATTAAACAAGTTTTCAAGTGATGATGAACTTATTAGAGCATATAGAACACTAAATGGATTGAACATGTTAAAAAGGATTCAAAATGTAAACGATCATATTTGACCTTCATGAAGATTGTGAGCATGGGTGAATGCCTATCACAACTTACCATCAACTCAATAACACTTCCTTAGGATGACTTAACCTTTTACACAATTTGGCTAAAATTATGTTTGCTGATAAAATGTAGCTAATAAAAACTTATCGAAACACTGCTTATGCTTATCTTTTTGACATTTTAGGTTGTAACCTCTTAGGATGTTATCACCTTGTTGGTCAAACTGGTGCACAATTTTGATTATTTATTTATTTATTTATTTATTTA
>NW_013952480.1:387827-394209 GCF_001266775.1 Austrofundulus limnaeus
CTCTCTGTCACTGTCTCTCCACACTACTCACTGTTGAACAGTGTCTCGAGAGGCCTCATATGTATATTAACAAACACCATTCTGTCATCTTAGCAAGATTTGATACAAGGTCAATGGAAAACACAAAGATAAACACAAGTGATATCTAAGAATGACTGTTGTTAGCAAATCTTGTTCTGACTTTAATCATTCTATCTGCAGATGAACAGCATGTCATGAAAACCTAGGTCATTAAAGGGTGTCATGAATTACTAGCTTAAACATGAATGTATTAGATCCATTACATCGCCCCCATCTGATCATTAAATCACCAATTAAATGATCAATAAAACAAAAAAAAATCTTTAATGTATTTTTTTAAAAAGGCAAGTCAACATAAACCTAAGTATATGTACTTTTCTGAAGTCAAAGCCCCAGTAATTCAATTTTTATTCCTCCCACAGTAATTACCAACCCCAAAACATAGTTACCACACAAAAGTCTTTGGATCGTCTTGAACACAAACAGGATTGCCTGTTTTGTTGTGTGGAAGGGTCAGAAGTGGTGGTGGGGCTCTGTGACTTTTTGTAGATCTTGGTTTAGTTCCTGGGGCTGGAAGATGAGAGTTTGCTGGATTTGGGTCTGGTCTTTGTTTGATATTAATCTCGCCAGGTTCTTCCATGTTGTTAGTAAAATCCAGGAGGGGGCATTCCACTTGCTGTACTTTTGGGGTCTCAGAGTCCAAGAGATCCTCTGTTTGTGATGCTGATGTATCCAGTTGTTCTTCCGGTTCTGCAGCTCGAAGTAACTCCTCTCTCTCTGGTTCTGATTCTGAAGCAGTCTTCTTATCAGTAACTGGCACGCTGTGTTCCACTGATATCTCAGTTTTCTCCAGCTGTCCTTCAGACGTCAGCTGTTGTGGTTTTACCTGTTGTTTGGTTCCAGCCAGAACTTTGTTCAGGAAATACTTCATGTTGGAAACCAGAAGCTGTGCTCCAGTCTGATTCAGAGTCATTCCATCAGAACTGAACAGATGTTTTCTTTCCCAGAGGAGATCAAAGTTATCCACAAAACTGACAGAGCGATCAACACAGGGCTTTTCCAAAAAGCCATTAAGAGCCAACAGTCTGCTGAACCTCTCAGCCCCTCCTCTGGCTGCAGGAATGGGCCCACTGATGAACACACCCATGTTAAGATTTTTAACTGCATTCAGCAACAGAATAAAATCCTTCTTCAGGATTTCTGACTGTCGGTTTGTAACTTCATCACTTTCTGTATGAATGATGAGCTTCTTCAGAGTTGGATATTCTGCTGAGATTTCCAGAATCTTCTCTGCGAGCAAAACTCAAAACTTTGACTTTTTTTCTTGTTCCAGAAGCCTCTGATCTCATTCACCATTTTATCTGTGATGATCAGCATTTCTTGATTCTTGAAACTCTCTTTTTGGACTTGCTTTGGCTTTGAGTTGGATCTGGATCTGGTCTCAGATCCCTTACTGAGATCAGATAGGGAACTTTGTTCAGACTCACCAGCTTCTTCCAGTGGTGTGAATCTGTTTTGAAGAAACACTGCTTCATTCCTCTGGCCATTATCAGGTGTTTTGATTACAGCCTGTTGCTTTCTTCTCCTTGCTGGAGGAAAAAAACATTTCTCTGTAACTCTGGCCATTCGATGTCATCTAAGAGCTGAATCCTTCCTGAGAGATTTTTTGGTCTGGCACCAACAGAGTTCCATACAGCTTTAAACTYAGAAGCAGCTTCCATCTCCTCTCCACATTGATCTCTCCTCTCAGCCTTCTCACCCATTTTAACACATGTTGAATTCTCCAAAGCATTCGTTTCTTCCAAACGATGAATCTTGAGCTCCAACACCGTCACCTTTTGGAGAAGCTAACAGAAATCCTCTTTGGAAAAGTAAGGAGGCATCTTGAAGCTTTTACTCACTCTCACCAGATGATGTTTCAAAAATCTTCTCAGGTTCTTCAACAGCCAAAATAAAAATTCAATGTTTTTTGCTTTTTCAAGATCATGCATCACAATCGTCACCAGTGTATCTTTGTTGTTAAAACAATTTACCATAAAAAGGTTCTTTTCATCCAGCTGGAGACACAGTCCTGAGCAGTCCAGTCCTTGCTCACTCATATCAGTCCACCTGCAATGTGGCCTTGGTCCGTCGATCTCCTAGTGGGTCCTGCCCTTCCAACAACGCCAAACTGTTATGGCAATATTTATTTAACAAAGACAGAAATACATGGTCCAAGAATGAAGGTACTCCATGGGATGATTAGCTGAGTTTTATTGCAACAACAGGAAACACAGACAACAATGTGGCCTGTCTCTGTGCCTCTGCTTCTCTCTGTCACTGTCTCTCCACACTACAGTTGAACACGAACACTGTGTCTCGAGAGGCCTCATATATATATTTATATACACCATTCTGTCATCTTAGCAAGATTTGATACAAGGTCAATGGAAAACACAAAGATAAACACAAGTGATATCTAAGAATGACTGTTGTTAGCAAATCTTRTTCTGACTTTAATCATTCTATCTGCAGATGAACAGCATGTCATGAAAACCTAGGTCATTAAAGGATGTCATGAATCACTTGCTTAAACATAAAAGTATTAGATCCATTACAATACATTTTTATGAAAACCTCGGTGTCCAATCATATTGGTGCTAAAATTATTGGATTGATATCCTGATGCATCTCAGTAATCCAGGTAAAAAATCAAAAGGAAAAAAATTGAATAGGTCCTCTGGACGGGTTCTTCTTTAATGAAACGTTTCGTTTCTCTTCCAAGAGACTTCTTCAGTCTGAGAGTTTCAGGCAAAATTCAGACTTTTGAGTCCTGCCTCCATGTGACTGATACTCACATCACATGGCTATCGTTCACACCTAATTAATACCTATTGTTAACAGGGGGTGAAGAGATACTGCCAATGGCAGCGCTGTAGGAGGGGGACAACTGAAATCGGAGGCCCCCACCTCTGTTTAATGATGGACGGTCTTTCTTCACAAAAATGGTTTCTTTTACTCCTCTCTCAAACCAATGTTCCTCCCTATCAAGAATGAGAACATCCTCATCTCTGAAAGAGTGACCGCTGGCCTGTAAATGAGTGAAAACTGCAGAGTTCTGGCCATTAGAATTAGCTCGTCTGTGTTGGGACATTCTTTTGAACAGTGGTTGCTTGTTCAAAAGAATGACCACTCAGCAACCACTGTTCAAAAGAATGTCCCAACACAGACGAGCTAATTCTAATGGCCAGAACTCTGCAGTTTTCACTCATTTACAGGCCAGCGGTCTRGGATTGATACTTCAGTTAGTTTCACTTCCAGCACTTCGCTCCTTTTCCATAAATACAAAACTGCACCAGAGCAGCTGGCCAGAAGCAATTTCACATGCAAACAGTGAACTAAACAAGCATGTAAGATAATTATTTAATTAGCTCTGATTGTAAAACAACTTCAGAATCAACATGCTTAAATTTAGCATACACACTTCAGTAAACAGCATGCTAAATGTCACATATACATGTGGGTTGAATCAATGAATACCAGGGAGGGTTCACACTGGGGTCTGATGGAGGTCACATTTAATGTGAAAGTCCAGGCAAAAAAATAAATAAAATAAAATAAAACTGGTATTGAAGATTAAGACCTGAATAAAGCCTAATTTTAACACAGATACTGTGACCAAAGTGAAGAGCGGCAGGCTTGCTCATGTGGCTTTATGATGAAACTGCATACATGATTCTTTATAAGAGAGAAAATTTTAAAAACAAAATCAATTTGGCGGCCCTCAAAAAAATTCATACGACCCCACTGTGGGCTGGGACCCGTACGTTGGGAATGAATGCTAAATACTATGTGGATATCCATACAATTTATTTACACGTTTCACCTAACCAGGTCTTGCGGATCAGATGCCTATCTCTAGTAGTCTCTGTGCAGGAGGCGCAGGACACCCTGGGCAGGTCGCAAGTTCATCACAGGGCCACAAAAAAAACATATATTCTCTCAACCACACTTAGGGACAATTTACTGTTATTAATTAAATTAATGTGCATGTTTTGCGTCTGTTGGAGAAAACTAGAGGACTGAGGGAAACAATGGGTGTACAGGGAGATCATGCAAACTCCACTAAGAAAGGCCACAGGTCATACAACGTTCTTGAGTCACTAACAAGTAAAGTAAGATATTTCTCAAAACCTGTCCACAGAATCCAACTTCAAAAAGTTTGAACTATCTACGTAGGTTCTAGAAAAACAATGACTCGTTTTAGTTGTCATTCTATTAACATATTGTAACAAGAATGTTTGGCTGCTGCAAACAAAATATGAGCTTGTACTATTGCATTACAGAGCAAGTACTGTAGCTACAATAACATTAAAAATGTATGATTAACCTTTTAATAATTTAATAAATCTCTTTGYATTCATTAATAATACTATCACTTTGTTTTTACAATGTAGTGAGATTACTGATTCTTATTTCCCCTATAAGTCTCAGAAGATAGCAAAGAGTGCTGTTTAAATTTCTCTGATGACTATCATATTATTTTAGGCATCCTTCCTTTTGTAATCGTATCCTTTCAATTATCTCCATACCAACATTGCTGTTGTTGTCTTGCTCTACCACTGTGCTGTGTACTAAAACAGGCTGGAAATTGCAAAATCTCACCCACAAATCCTTTGATCAGAACCACTCAAGATTAATTAAGGGACGATTTAATTTAAATGGATGTGATTAGCAAGCTGATTAGCATGTTTTTTAAACTGTGGAATGTGTTCTAAAAAAAATAACACACCTGGTCACTTTATGAGTGAGACCACTTGGGATACAGGAAAATGGGTTGACTAATGAGCATGTACAGTAATTAAGAGCTTCTGCATTCGCATAAAAATTACATCCAATTTAGGCTGTGACGAAGCCGCAATTTCACATCTCATAGATGCTATTTTACTCTCCATGGTTTGCTTCTGCACAGACAAACAAATGACCAAAATAGTTTTTTTTTCTTTTTTTTTCTTTTTACTAAACTATAGCTAATTATTCAGTTTCTCTCCCTAATTTATACTAACCCATGGGATAATGACAACTTTTGGTTTTTGTTTATGTTATGTGTGTTTATGGACTGAAATTACAAATCATATTTGCTTTTTATATTGTTATATCTCAGCATTAAAAATGTGATAGAGCCAGGCTAGCCTCTTTAGCYCCATCGAAATAAAGTGCTGAAATGTAGTTGAGTGTAACTTAGCATTTACAATCTCTTCTTAAAACAATCTTGGTATCAAAATAAAACGAACGCTTAGGATATTTCATCAGAAATGTAAGTATCAAAGCAGCTGCTATTGTTTCAAAGACAGTGAAAATGGAACAGAAAAAAAAAACATTTTGTTGCCCTCCTCCTGAATTTTTTTGCAGTAGACAGTGTAAAATATTTCCGACAATATAACAAATAAGGCTACAAACTCTTGGAAACCATACATCAACATGACTTCTGCAAAGACCCATGCTGCTAAAGTAAACTAGAGCAAAGTTGCAGAGGTTTTAGTAAACAAATAATTCACTGTTTAGTCAATCCGCACAGGATGGACCATAGGTAAAATCAATAAACATTAAAAATCTTAGGGTTTTTTTTGTATTTTTTTTTCTATACGTGCCTGAAAAGACTTGTTACCTCTGCCAAGGGGAGAAGGTATTTTTTATCGGTTGCATATGTCTGTCCGTCTGTCGGTCTGTCTGTCTTTCTGTGGACAAAATTACTCAAAAACTTGTGGATGGATTGTCATGATTTTTTTTTTTTTTTTACCACAGGTGGGTATTGGTCCAAGGAACACACCATTAAATTTTGGGGATGTTCTGGATCACGATGCAGATACAGGAATTTTTTTTCTTTTAATTCCAGCGAATCAGTAGGGCTACGCAGTGTCATTACGTCAGATGCATGCCTGTAGGAAACAAGAAGTACAAGTTGCAAACTCGCTGGGACTACACATTCCAGTATGTCTACTATCAGGAAAGTTGTGATTATTCTGTTATCAACTACTTCTGGCGCTGTTACATGCTGTCTGGAGACGTACAAAAAGAAATGCGATTCTCTTCACGTTACGGGAATAACAGGACACCGACAGCGGGAGGAGGGTCYTGCTGCAGCCGAGCCGAAGCTGGACTGTCCGCGGGAACAGCTTGTACCTTGTCAGGTACCCCCTCCATTTAAGAACTTTATTGTGTAWTTGCTCTGAAGTTCGTGGAAGTGTTTGTGCTGAAAGCGCTCACACGCTGTATTTTGCTTCAATCACTTGCTTAAAAAAAATTAAAAAGTAAAAAAAAAAAAAACACTCGCTTCAAGAGCCGACTGTACCAGGAAGGACTTTATAAAGAGAATCAAACC
>NW_013952480.1:395260-403637 GCF_001266775.1 Austrofundulus limnaeus
AAATTGGTCTTGGCAGAAGTTTGTACTCTCCGAGTGCTTCTAGTTTTTTAAATGTTTTTGTTTGTTTGTTTGTTTGTTTGTTTGTTTTTTAGTCACCCACACATTTATCTTTCATCCTATCCATATAAAAGAATGTCAAGTTATTATGTTTCACTCCAACTGCAGTATATTTACCCAAAATCAAGGAAAAAAAATGTTGCAGCATATGGTGTTTCATTTGACCTGCATTTCCAAAAAAATAAATAAAAGTCAAAAGATCAAAACATTTTTTATAGATTTGCTCTAATGCATTTATAGATTTGCATTGTCGCCATTTTGTCCCTTGTTTACTTTTTCATTCATATGCTTGTGGTTTTAAGTGGTTAGATGTGGAAATGTTTTTTTTACAAACTTTTAGCCTAGATTCTGAGGTTTTTGAGGATACCAAATATGTCYATGTTCAGATGACAGATCTTAAGTTAACAGAAGTTAAAAGAAATAGAAAACAGAAAAAAAATGCAGTTTTACCTCCAGTATCAGGGCTATGGGGAGAATTTTGTAGATGAAGCATGAGCACTTGTAAGTTTCTTTTAGTCTCAAATAACAGCAAATGATGAATGTTGCCTTTATATTGATCCTGACTTAAAAGTATTTGCCTTGGAAAAATAATGTATCCTAAAATCACACATTCTTCTCAGGCCAAGAGTCAGTGAYTTCTTTTGCTTACCTCAAAATTTCATCATGTTTTATGATTTTACTCTTTATCCTCATTTTTCTCTTGGACAAAGTGTTTTAAGATCAGGACAATATCTGTTAGAAGTAATCATTCTTGTTGTTTATCAAATATCATTCTCCCCTTGGCCCAGCTGTGGCACCAATAGAAATGTTTATTGTCTGTTTGGATAACACTCTATATGTATAAATGAGTGCATTTGAGACTGCCTCATTGCACACTTTCTGTGTACCACTGCCCTGTGTGACATAGTGTGTGTCTTGCAATTGCAATAAATCCTGTTGACTATTCATTGAGTACTTTTTATTTTTGGACCACATATTTCTGTCTTTGTTAAATAAATATTTCCATGACAGTAACAATACTTATTTTTAGAAGAAAAAAATAGTTTTTTTAAATAAACATTGTGATCTGAAATCAGAGAAGGGAAAAGGTGGAAGAGCATTTAGAGAGGTGGCTATACCTTCAGATAAGAAAAGGATTCAAAGTTAGTTGTAAATGTAAAACCTAGTGTGAATGTAGTGGTTTGTCATTTTGGAGATGAAGTAGAAGAGTCATGGCTGAGGTGGTTTAGATAGAGAGATGAGTAATATGTGACCCATCACATCAAACTGAGAATTACAGTATGTCCAATTTGGTCAAAATACCTTAGCAAATTTAATATTCATGGTTTTAAAGCCACATTTTGATGCCTGGATCATCCTGATATCATGAGTGATTTCAGAGGTTTGCCTCAGTTCGTGTTCCTGATCAGGATAACCCATTGAAACTTAGTTTGAATCCTTCATCCATCCATTTTATGTACACGCTTATTCCTTTCAGGGTTGCGTGGGTCACTGGTGCCCATATCCAGCAGTCACAGTGCGAGGGGCGGGGTACACCCTGGACAGGTCGCAAGTTCATCAAAGGGCCACACATAGAGACAAACAAGACAAACAACCATTCACTCTCTCACTCACACCTAGGGACAATTTAGAGTTACCAATTAACCTGACAGTCATGTTTTTGGTCTGTGGGAGGAAGCCCGATTACCCCGCAAACTCTACCCAGAAAAGTCCCCGGGCCGGGATTTCAACTGGCRACCTTGCTGAGAGGCATCAGCTCTACCAACTGAGCCACCGTGCCACCCCATCCATTCATTCATCTATCCATTATGTTAACCCACTTCTTCCTTTCAGGGTCAATAGATGCAGCTCCACTACACTGCGGTCTGACCTCCACAGCAAACACGCAAACATTATGATCAATGAGAGTATTTACACTGGCTCCGCACGGAAGCGCAGGGTGGCGGTGAGTGGATGGCAATCCACCAAAATTTGATCCAATCCTTTTTTTAATTTTAATTTTTTTTTTTTTTTTGCCGGATGCCAGAGCTGCYCCGGAGTCAATCTACAGAGATCACATTGCACCAGGAAAAGGAACAAGCACAACACATGTATTTTCAAAATAAGACACCATAAGGCAGATTAATTTTGTCAAAATCCCAGCTATATTATTTCTACACAAATTCTGTCAGAATGTATCTTTCTGTTTGGGAAGCATGACAACATGTAGCATGAAGCGTATGTGTGCACACACGATACATGTGGATTTTATTTTGAAATCAGAAGTTTCAAAAAGACGACAGCGAGACAGTTTCAACCATATGTATCAAAAATCTATGTATTTAGCTGTGTTTGGAGTTCATCTTTCACAKAATTAATTATTTTTGCTCTGACTTCCACATTACTGGATTTATTGCGCAATCTCCGTCCTGTACACACTCCCTCCTCTATGTGTCGCACTGGAGCGGAGCGAACGCTGTATAAATTGGGGTGCAAACGAACAGCTGCGAACTGCACATCGCAGTGGAACGGAGTTGCATCTAGTGTAAATCTGGGGTCACTGGTGCCCATATCAAGCAGTCACTGTGCAAGAGGTGGAGGACACCCTGGACAGGTTTACAGTCTATCACGTGGTTTGAATTCTGTTTTCTAGATTATTCTAATTAGGAATTGTTGATGTCATTTTAAAGAAGAAACCTCAAATAGTATTTGGATATTGATCTTGAACAGGATTTGGATTTCCCTGCTGCAAAAATAAAGCTATGTTAGCTTACAGGGACAACATCAAAAATGTTTTGATTTTTTGCTCAAAATCATGTTTTTCTTGCTATTACTCAAAAATGGGCTTTAAAGCATTCTTAATATTTTAAACCATCTGTATCATCCATTTATAATGTATTTATTCATTATATTTTGACAAAATGAAATTGTTTCAAAAGTTTTAACCAATGCTCTATAACTGTCTACATGCCACTTTGAGACTTAATCCTTGGTTCTGTGTGATGGGTCACACAAATATGCAAATTTGTCCTATTATGTGTCCTGAAATGAAATATTTCTTTATTGAGATATATAATTAGGTTTAAAATACACTGCAAAGTAAAATATAGTTTTGCACATTCTTCAGAAGACTAAATGGATCTCAGCAGTTGAGCGTCAGCTTTTCATGCGCAGGAGGTAAAGGTACTGTGAACTTTGATAATATGTCTGAGACCTAAAAGAGGAATGGAAAGATCATTTGTCTTCAAACAGTTCCTCTTCTCCGTTGCACAGCAGGGTATGTAATGAAGATGGTGTAAGACTGAATATTCGGTGTCATTTACTCAGATATGTGACTTGGCGGTAATGAGATTTTTGGGGGGCTCGTCATTCGTTGTCCCCAGCATGTGTCTGTCAGTAGCGCTGAGGAGCCAGTAATGAGAATCAGTGGTTCGACGAAGGACCGGTGATTAAGGGGCTGAAGAAGCACTGAAGCACAGACATAAACATTTAGAGCAGAAAGCAGCACTGAAATTGCATAACATCCAGGGAGGTTGTATATTTGCTACCACCTCTATCTGTGTCATAATGTCTTCATATCTGCTGAAATAACTGCGGAAATCATTTGATGAGGTTGAAATATAGACTGAAAGTGAAGCAGAGTAGTGGGAAGAGAAAATGAGGTTTGTAATGGCAGAATCATAAAGAATGTTTTTTGATCACTAAGCTTGAGAACAGAATTACTTTACAGTCTACCTATGGTGAAAAAAACTTTTTTATGCTTACCAAAAAAAGAAAGAAAAAAACAAACTCTTGTCATGAAACAGTCCATCAAATGAAAATGAGATCTAAAATTGGGTTATATCCTCTGACATGGGAAGTTCATATCAACCATCAGGATATAATAATTTGGAATCACATGGCCCATTACATCTAATTCAAATTGTATGTTGTGGAAATTTGTATTTGCCATTGTATGAAAACAATTGAACAACATTGAAATGGATTTCTCAAAATAATAATAAAATTCTAAAAAATGTGTTAATTATGCAAAAGAGATTCAAATATCTTAATAAGGATGTGAAAGGTAAGATAAGGTAAACCTTTAGATGAACTGACCAGTGACATAAAGGCACTTTTTTTCTCSATTTTCTCTCAAGGAAAATTACTAAGGAATATCTTATTTTATAGGGAATTCAAATATTTAAACTTTAGGGTATATTCACACCAGGAAAGTCCTTTGGTCCACTTGTTTGGTTCGGACCAAATAACAGACTTTATTTATTTTTTCCTTTGGTGTTATTTGCATTTACATTCTGCTTTTAGCAAGTGGACTATAATTTAGAAAGAAAGCCATGCAGGTGACCATCATTGCTCCCATTAGACAGAAATGTTGGGGGCCAGGTCAGAGCACAGACCTGAAAATAAAGATGGTACTGTTAATACAACTGACTATTAAGGATATCAAGAGCAGCTCATTCAGTGGCAATTTTGTAATGATATACTGTACATATAATTTTGTGAGAGAAAGGAAAATTGTAAAACACATCAGCTTTGTTGATTAAGGCACCTGACACAATAGGATACATGTGGAATCTCCATTTTTATCAACCAATAACCTCAGTTCTGTAATGTGAATCTATATCCATCTACCCTAGCAATACTTAATTGAAAATAAATATTTTTCTACATAAACGTTCCGTTTAGTGCAACCCATTTTTATACCAGTGATGAAAAGCATTGACTTCCTGACCTGTTTTCTTTGACAGACATAATTTTGCAGTGATAAGCACTTATCACATTTTCCTAAACATCTCATAAATCCTACTGACAAGCAGTAATAGCTCTCTTTGCCCTTGCTGTCAGATCTACTTTGAATTGGCCCAGTGCCAATGCATTATTACCCCAATGTGTTGTGGCAGGTAGTCTCCCCTTGTCTAAACATTGCTGCCCGCCAAGATAGAAAACCAAAACTGTCATCTAGGGAAATTAGGGTCTTTCAAAATCATTTCAAGTTGAACTTTTTTCACTCCCCCCCACCTGCCAAATTCAATATCATAAGACAGGTCATTTAACTGGCTTAGTCAGGTGTTTTGAGTTGAGTGACAATGCTCAATGGAGCAAACGCTGTCCACTCAATTAACATGTTGGAATGTAAAAACTTCTGACGTGATCTGCAGGAAACTCGTGGAAATGTAATACGTGCCTATTGAGTTTTACCCAGATTAGTGCAGGGAGCGGTGTTCCAAACTCTGAACTCATTTAGCCTTTTTTTAACCAGTGTCATGTTTTATTAACTTTTTCATTAGCTATGTATTATATACATAAACATGAACACATTTTTACACAGCTTATACATATGGAATTCAAATTTACTGATTCATATTCCCCTTCAGACACCCCACTTCCCCTAAACACACATGCACACAAACAGAAACCAGTAAGTCAAATGAGGTTACACATTCATCCCATCTTCCATTCATCTTTCTCACTTTCTCTGGTTATGAGCACGGATTCTGACTAAGGTCAAGGACATTAGAGGAAATGAATGACACAACCCTGTGGTGTCAAAGGTCAGCTGCCCCATTATGAGTGAACAATTTCCGTGTGGGGAAAAAATGCAATGTCACAAGACTCCAGCTAGGATTCTATTCAGTTTTGACAAGGCATTTCCACAATCTATTCAGCAGTCAATTTGCCTCCCCTGCTCTGATTATGAACACTGCTGCAGCAGCAGGGTTTGATAGCTGCTATAATACAGCCAGACAGCCCAATTTCTCCCATCACTTTCCCCTCCTGTGCTGTTAAAATACACACACGGACACACAGTCCAGTTCTGAAGGCATAAGCTAAACTATAACTGCTACGATACACCATTGGGTAGCTAGCTAATACTGGAAGCAAAAATATATATAATTGCCATTTGCACATTTATGGATGGACTATCACAAGAAATGAAAATGCTTTTCACTTCTGATGGCAACTAAATGTCTGGGAATGTAGTCAGCCCTGACAGCATGAACAAATTAAAAGTTCTCAATGGCATTGGAGGGATTTGCAATGGACTTTGATAGCATCTTCTTGGGTTTCTTTTCTGCCATTCTCCCCCTTCTCTTTGAAACTTCCTATCAGTAATTTGTCTGCATTGCCAGCCATGGACTGATTGTAAAAATGCCTCTATTGAATAGCACAATCAGCCCTAAAGCGTCCTGTGATTTTACTCAGGGATCTTTCAGTTTGTCTTCACAAAACTGTGTAGAAGAAAAGAGAAAGATTTGCATCTAGGGAGCATGTGCAGATTAAAAAGAACCTCGTTATTTATCATGATTTAAGTTTATGTGTTTATGTGGTTTATTTCTAATAAATATCAGTGAGGCAATGCAAAAAATATATATATAAAAATAAATAACTGTTGAAAATAAAAAAATAGCTACCCCACCCCCGATTCCGTCCACTTGGGTGCGAATTTTCAAGATCTCAATTGATCTATTATCACTTAAAGTATAAGCTGGAGATGACTCTCATCTACTACTGTAAGGGTCACCTCGAGCGAAGAAACAAGATTTACTGCCTCAAAGCAGGCCTCGGACAGGCCTGACAAGAAGGCAGGAACTCTGTCACACACTGAACTCTCTTTAGGCCATGACAGGTCATTTTAATCTAGAAGAGAATTTCTCAGTTCTCTTAATCAGATAATGGACAGAACAATCTTTTCTGTTCGTGATTCATTTGTTGTTTAACTAAGAATGTTTATACATTTGTTAAATCATATAATGACTGTCACAAAGAAAGTGGAATCACTTCTACTCTTTTATCGTGCCTAAAAGATTGATTAATGGTATAAAAATCACAGAGAAAATCATTTCCATGTTTTCATTGTGTTTTTATATAAATCACTGTTTTTTTTTTACTGGAAACACAGTAATAAGATTGTTAGTTTTTCTTGAGAAAATCTTTCATTTATCTGGACTAACAAAAGTTTCAGACTGATTATTTAAACAGAAATGTTAATTAATCATCACAAATGTTTTACAGTGATTTCTCTAAGAGTCTACCAGAAGGAAAGTTGAAAAGAAATATTATCATATTTCCTGAAAACAACCACAGAATTTGACTTTCGCTGGCGCCTGGCTGGCAAAGCTTTATCTTTCTTTCTTTTCCTGACTCATTCTTAACGCCTGAGGGTGGAACCAAAGTCGTCCGCTTCTATTACTAACACGGACGCCTTTGAGAGACGGAACATTTCTTCCTGGATGCCGAACTGGGAAGAAAGGCTGAGTTTCTCTTCGGAGAAACCAGTCCGGCTAGTTAGATCTTGCCCATAAGCCAATTAGGGGGATCTAACGGCCAGGGCAGAGGCAAGCCGCCGCCTGTCCCACACTGAGACTACCAGTCTCCAAGTGTTTTTCAACTCCCGAGGGGAGAATTTTATTTTGAAAGGAGGAACCAGATACTTCAGCTTGAATCTTTCTGGCGAAGATCGAATCAGACGAAAGTTGCCTAAAAATAACACTTTTTGCCGAGGAACAGTGAGCGGGCCGAAGAAATGTTCCCTGACTGATCGGAGGTGAGACAGTGGCTACCCAGGGTGTGGTTAAGAAGCCAGCAACAGGTAAACGCTGTCGTGTTCCGGGTGACATGTCATGTGGAGATCTCAGCGCAGAGGGGACTTGCTGATCCGGTTGACCACACTTAAGAAAATAAGAGTAGTAGAAACACTAACCTTATTTTTCATCCTTTCCTTGTCTTTATTTGCCAAAACTTAAGCTAAAAGAGTRCCAGTAAATTGTTTGGTTGTTAACATCAGGACTGACGTTTACTGTTCTATATATGAGTAATCTGAGTTTAATGTGAATTAAAATTYGGACGTGAGTTTTATCTCATTTAACTCTGAGGCTTGTTATAGGAATAACCAAAATCAAGTGTACTTATGATCTGTTCAATTTGTGTTAAGAAATGATTGCATAGCCTTTWATGAATCAACTTGAACTCGTCTGAACGTCCACTTATTGTGTCACTTCTCACTTTGCACAGTCAAGATATTGAAGTAATGAGAAAATACCTTGGTCAACCTTTCCTCATAACTTTGTTATGGGAAGTATGTAGAAAGGCTTATTTTAACATAAGTCTACTCCCTACAACTACCACACCAACTTTTGGCTCAATATTTGTAAAACTGACTTGAGTTATATTCATTTTTGTGTTTTTTTAGTTTAATAAGCTGACATAAACGGCTCTGGTTCTGAAGTACACACATTTTTCAATTTACATTTAGTTTTTTTAGTTTTTTGTTTGTGTTATTTTAAGATGGGGTATACATTGCTAAGCATTTATTTATTTATTTATTTATTTATTTGAACAA
>NW_013952480.1:403653-406248 GCF_001266775.1 Austrofundulus limnaeus
ATCCATCCCCACTCACACCCAAAATGGAAATATATATATTTTTAATTTTAATTGTGTACAATTAGAAGAAAGTTCTGCATCAATACTCCAGATTGTAAGATGGGGTATACATTGCTAAGCATTTATTTATTTATTTATTTATTTATTTATTTGAACAAATGTGTTGCCTTTTTTCTTCATATCACACGTCATGTCTCATTAAAACTGCCCCAACAAAAATGGACACCTACCGCATTCACATCCATCCCCACTCACACCCAAAATGGAAATATATATATTTTTAATTTTAATTGTGTACAATTAGAAGAAAGTTCTGCATCAATACTCCAGATTGATAAGGTTAAACAGGGACAAAAAAAAAAGTCTGTGATGTAATTCCAAAACATATGACATAAAGAAATAATGGTTGGTGTACAGTAAGTCTTAGCCCTTTTATTTTGAGGTTCCTAGTTTTACGTGTTTTTACTTTTTACRGAGCCCATCTGGTGACATTGGATAAGATAAAAAAATATGTGGACACAAGCTAGGCAGGACATTGAACACTCTAGGGGTCCTGCCCAAGGACGCAATGACTGAGACAGCTGGAACAGGAGATTGAACCGGCCACCTACCGGTTACAGGACAACTCCGCTAACCACTCTGCCACAGCCGCACCAGAATATAGTAATGCATACTATACTTCAGTCACTTTCAATGGCTACGTTTACATGGATATAAGTAATCGGATTAAACGGCCGTTCGGAATAAAAAATGTGTCATGTAAACAGCCTGTTCGGATTATTCTGATATGATTGAGCTTGATCTGAATGAATTTTTAATCCGAATGAGAGGGGTGGGTTATGCTGATTGATAATCGGAATGACGTGCATGTAAACACTTAATTGGATCATCTTATTCTGATTGTGGAAAACTGACCTGAGTGCGCAGGTTTTTCTGACTTTCATCTACCCGGTTCTGCTCTTTAGAGCAGGCGGGGCAGCTGCACTGCGCTGCGCAGAACTTTTCCTCCTCGCTCTCTTAACAGATAAAAAAGGAGACAAACAGCGGATGTTGCTTCGCAAAATAAATAAATAAATAAATAAAAATAAAATAAAATAACCACATATTGCTTCATCTGCAGCTCAACCAAGGAGTAACGACGTCTCTACCGTTATTGAAAACTGACACGGGTCCATCCTGAGTGCACAGAAGAGCTTTGTTTACAGTTGTAACACAGAAGTAGAGATGAAAGTTTACAACACTGTGCATGTCCGGACTTTTATTCTGAATAAAAGTCTGGTGCATGTAAACACTTATCATGATCAGATTGTGTCCATGTAAACAGTACATTCGGATTATTTAATCCGAGTACATTTCAAACTGATCAAAGAATTTTGTGCATGTCAACATAGCTAATTAGGCACAGAGTAATGCTTAATTTGTATATGTTGCAGMTATAAGACGCAGGTGAAAACCGGACTTGTCTTTGTCCAAAAAAAAAACCTTTTTTGGCTCAGTTCTCAAAACAGGCTCTTCTCTCACTCCATGACTTTGCTGCAATATGAGTTGAAGTTATGTCACATTCAGGAACACAGTAAAAAATCTGACTCAAGCTATGTCTGTATCTCTCACAAAGAGATAAATTGTCTTGTGGCCACGAGTTATCTCATGGCCACACATTATTATTATTTTTTATCCAACGTCACCAAACGGGCTCCATATTTTTTGAGTGTTTTATTAGTTTGCAACTATGTTCTTAGAGTGCTAATTTGTTTTTACTTCTTTTTTTATAATTCTGCAGTAAAAGCAGGTCTGTTAGGAGCCAGCCCATGTCCTTTTTTTGTGAATTGTGAAAGAAAAATGGCCATTGCAGCTGCTGTTTATGTGAGAAACACTTCCCTCTGGACACATGCCACAAAAACAGCAAGGCTTGAAATTGAAAATAGGGATCCATCATCTAATGACATCCACAGAGTGGGTCCAAAGTGATGATTGAGAGCTTCTGTGCAACACCCAATGGAGTTCTTACATGAAGCTTCTATGGGTTTTAAGGTCTACAGAATCTAACACTTAGCCTGTGGAAGAACTATTTGCACAGTTTTAAAGCTTTTCCTGTTGCTACTGTTATCAGTACCTGCGGTATGTGATTGTAACCGGTGAAGTAGTGAACAAGCAAATTGAAAAATGTTGTATTCTGCTGTCCTCCGCCCCGCTCTTTTCTCTTGAGAAAATGTGTTGTTTTCTTTGCTCAGTCTCCAAGACTTGTTCATAGGTGTTTGCTCATTTGTCAGCACAGCTTTGATTTTTACTTTTAAAAGAAAACATCAAAACTCAATCTCAAACTGATTTGCCCTCGCTCTCCACGGGTTCAAACTTTCAAAAACAGGAACTTCTGAATGAACTTCAACAAGGGAGATGTCAGAACAAGTATTTTGGCCACTAACAAACAAATCTGCTGAAACATAAGAGTGCTTTTAGTCTGCCTGAACATTTCAGCTTTCAGAAACAATTACAAACCAAAACAGTCATATTTTTGGCTGCAATTTACTGCATGTTAGATATTTAGGCAGGGATTATTTTATGTGTAAGAAAAAAAATGTTGAAACTGTTTTGGTT
>NW_013952480.1:406553-411792 GCF_001266775.1 Austrofundulus limnaeus
GTGAAGCTCTTTTCAGATTAAAAATACTTTTGAGGAAATGTATTTTCAGATACCAAGTAAACTGCATCATAGCGCATGCACAAACCCCGCCCCCTACCACCAGACGACAGGTGACGGGACGGAACAGAAGCAGGAGGAGGTTCTTAAAGAGACAGAGGCCAATTTCAAGGTGTTTGGAAGAGGAAGTGATGAGAAGATAAGTTTATTTTCTATTTAAACATAAAAACAGCATTTTAATCACAGCAAAAGGTGACATAGATACTTTATTATGGTGTAGTATTTAAATGTATTCCTGAGAAACACATAATATTACCCCTTTAAGATTGAAATTAGCATTATGCACAAGGTCACATTCAAGTGTTGTGAGTGTCTTTCATTTACTTGGCATCAAATTGTGAGGAGCTGTTTTTTTAGTTTTTTATAGTCTTTTGCATGTTCTCAAGTGTACTTATAGTTCTGTGATTTTTATGTTTACATACTTTTCTTTTTATCAGCCTTCAAGATTCCCCTTTACTCAGTCAGCCTGCCACGCCCACTCTCACATRTTCCATCAGCATTCAAGTGTCCCCACTTACTCATCAACCTAGTTCCACATATTCAGTCTGTTCTCCTCATCAGCAGTGCATTGTTGGTTAAAGCCACAGTCTGGGCTCCTTGTGTTCATAGTGTGCTGCAGAGTCATTTTTAAGTGGATTTTGCTGCTACATCAGTTTTTTGTTTATTCGTTAATCTCCAAGAGTTCTATCTTTCCTCTGAATACAATCTTTCTGCCACTGTGACCCATGATATCTCAATATATGTAAATATGGTTGTTTCCAGTTTTGTGTTTGCTATTATTGGTTAGTTGTGGCAGCMATCTTAAACCAAATAGACTCCAAAAGGTAATCACTTGTAGAATATCTACAGGGCTGGCCCTTGGGATAGGCAGTATAGGCAAATATTAAGAGTGCTATACATTTAGGGGCGCCAGATATGGGAAATAAAAATCTACACATTTTATAATGTTTTATCAGAGTATAGTTAAGTTAGTCTGTAGATTAATCACTTGTTACTCAGGTTTATGAAGGTAACTTGGTCTGTAGATTTCTCAGCCAGCTTTGTTCATGAGGTGTTATATGGTGCAGAGGATAATAAAAATATCATATGATGCAGTCAAGACTGGTGCTCAGTGTGTAAATAGCAAACAAAATAAAGATAATGGAATCCTAATCTTTCTTCTGTTACTTTTTTATGTCTCTACAGTCATACCTGACATGTTTCAACATCTTCATCAGGTGTCACAGCTGATGTTTGATGATTGAGAACTTCAGCTGTGACACCTCTGATGAAGCTGTTTTGGGTGGATCTTTTCCAAAATATTCCAGGGGTGTTTATTATTGCTGTCGACAAATGTTGACATGTAAGACGTAGACTCTGTATGTATCATAATGTTAACTTTTAATTGGACAATCTGGTTTCTAAAGATAAATAAAATAATATCAAAATCAAAACTATTTAATTTGGTTTGTGAATGAATTTGCAGGAAATTGGCAATGATAATTCAAAAATTGCACAAGGGGTGCCACATGAAATCKTGCCCAGAGTGCCAAATCGGCTAGGGCCGCTCCTGTGTGTCTAAATAATGCTTCCTGAGACTTTCATCAAAATGTGTCCAGTTGGATTTAATGTGTTTTACGAACAAAGAAACTGTGTTGACCGCAATAATTAAATCTGAAGTTTTAGGCTACTCTTGTACCACTTTGAAAATGTGTTGTAGATGACTCACATGTCCACCAAAATATAGCTCTGTATCTGTAAACCTGACTTGATCAGAGCCATTTTTGTTTACCATCTAGCCAGTGAATATTTTCTGGAAATGTCACTAAAAATCAACAATAACAAGTAACATTTCTCACATGTTGTAAAGTATGCMGCAATAATGACTAAATCTAAATTCATTCCACACATGTGACATCAAGTAATGCCAAGTCAATGCATTTTAAAAGCAATTAAAAAGAAGATAACCAGATTGCAATTAAAGTGTTGAATAGTAATTATATGGAAAACAAAGGCAGCAATTAAAATGAGTTCAAAATAAAAGTAGAAAATCTCACAAAAAGAATGCCATCGAACTACTAAAACAACTCACACAAACACAAAAATACCTTGATTTATTTCTTAGCAGTCAAGTCAAATAAAACCTTTTTATTTAAAGATATAGCAGATKTCCCAGTTAGGGGACACATCACATTTTGTTCTCTACTTATTGGACTTCCACTCAGCCACTGGCAAACTTTAAATAATCTAGTACCTACGAGGTGCCCCTTTGATACCATATGAATTTTTAAAGTTCAATAAACGTTCTTATCCAGAGTCCATTCTTRATGGCACTCATTACAGTTTTATGTATCAGTCTTTTGTACTGTGTTAAAGTCTGATAAAGTGTGACGTGTTACTACAGGAACCTGTTTTTTTGTGATCAAGATTTACATTTTTTTACAGGCTTTATCAAAATATTTTATGAATTTACAGTTTTCACATGGTTGCAGATGGGAAATCATCTGATTACCTGAACGTGTTAAAAACACTGGAAATATGAGCAACATGTTTCCTTTTTAATTAAACATGTTTTAACCTGTGAAAAAGTAACATTTTATTTTCCTAATTCACTATGAAAACATGTTTCACTTATGTCACATGTTTTCACTTGAGATTTCCACATATAAGGAGCATGTGGTTTTACTGTTAAAGATGCATTCAAAGACCCATGGGGGAAAAAAAAAAAAATCCTTGTCATATTAAATGTAGTATAAGTAAAAAAAAAACTGTGCTGCACAGAAGTTGATAAGCTAGTTTTATACAGTTTTTTTTTTTTCAAATAGGTCTAATTTCTTCTGGAATGTTGATTTTATACTAGTTCTTAAAAATGTATGACAGCTTAGAGGGAAAATTGTATATGTTGAGRTGAGAAGACTTTCATACATTTTTTTTTATTTCATACAAACAGCTACATTTATTATACAAACAGCTACATTTTCCACATGTGAAGCCATCCATTGTGCTAAGAGAACTATGCCTTGTTTGTTTTTCAGGTTAATAACATAATTTCTGTTTAAGTAGGRTCTGTAAATGGTATCAGATTGTTAGTACAGTCACCTTTTACTGCCAAATATGCAGACTTCCAGACGTGTGGCCTCGTAAACACTTGTAAACAACGATAGAGTACATAACAGTGTAGAGCTACTTTTTAACCTTTGTAAGGCCTTTCAAAATAAACTTTTTGGAATGGAAGTATTTTCCTCGGAGCACATTTTTGAAAAGCTATAAACTWTTTGTTTAAAGCATTACAAATATCTGGCTCTCATGTGTTATGAGGTAAATATTAACATACTTATTGTCTTGATCTGCGTTTTTGTCTTTATTTTCTGTGTTTTTCTGTTCCCCCGTGTTATCCTTTTCCTGCTGTTTTGCCTCCAGCCCCGCCCATGCACACCTGATTCCTCTCGTGTCTCCCCAGGTGTTTCTCATGAACTCTTAATTTGTTTGCTTTATATTCTGAGTCTTGTCCTCCTGTCTTTGTCAGATCATTGTGTTTCGTACCTGCCTTTAGTCTTCCTTGTCCCTGCCTCGTATCTGAGATTACTGTGAGTTTTTTGAACTGCACTGACAGCTCCAGCACCATTCCTGTCACTTMTTTGTCTTTTACTGGCGCTTTCTTTAAACAGACTGAACTTTATGGTCTTAAATTTTGTTTCTAATGCAGACAAAGTGTTGTAATCCAGATACGGTTTAAAAGGAAAATAATAATACTAATGTTCAACCACTATTTMTGCATGTCTGATCAATTCATTGACCAAGGCAGGTGTGACACAAACCCCGCCCACTGGTGTTGATGCTTTTTCTACTCCGTGGCTGTGAAGTGGCTGGCATGGTCAGCAGTAGATCTGCCTGTTGACAAATGATGTCTGTGCAGCAAAACAGAATTGAAATAAAAAGAACCTTCAAAATTAATAATAGCTACAGGGGCAAGAACTTAATGCTCGGAGCCACAATTATCCAAGAACATGACACAAAGGCATATATAATTTGTTCAATTATCTAAAACATCTGAGAAGTGTGGAGGTTTTATCCTGAGGCAGCAGTTACCACAGAGGGTCATGATTAGGCCTGATGGTACAAGTGTGTGTCTGTCCCTGTGTGACACAGTTTCAACTCAAAAAGTAAAATAAATAAATAAATAAAATGAAATAAACTTTTTTCTGGTAGAGTGAATAGGTTTTACTTTGAAACTATGTCATCATTTAGTTTGATACAATAACATAATGATTTTTGTATATACTATGTGTTTTTTTTTCTTTCATATCTGTTCAGTGCATCAGGAGCAGCCAAAGATTCTGCATACCAAGACGAGTGGAACAGTGTGCTTCAGTAATTTTGTTCAAAAGATTCTTGTTCTGAAGTAATATAACAAGTAAAGTGATGATTCCAGGAAGAGGATTAGTATTTACATCACAACGACAGTTCCAGTAGAATTTTAAAAGCCTGGTATTACAAATTCAATGTTTGTCACGTCTTGGAAAAACATTATTTTGGTTAATACTGATGCCTTTTGCCATCAAAGCTTTACAGAGGTACATAAAGTACTTGAATGAAATAACTAAGTGCAAGTAAAATACCTTCAGAAAATGACTTTGGTAAAAAAAAAGTATTTCACTGAAGAGAAAAGTACTTAAAAAGTCATGAAACTGGTCACATTAATCAGGAAAGTAAAAGTACTTTTACGCTCACACTAATGAAGTGCTGAATTGACCTACCTAAACTGGTTCCAAAAAATCGAGTTGAGTAAATTGCTTTACATTTTCTCAACCTGGTTTAGTGGAAGCAGTTGACATAACTTGGTCAAGTAAATTTAACACGTAAATTTTTGGAGTGCATAAACAACTTTTTAGTGATGAGTTCCAGTCAGATTTTATTTGTCGCGTGTAATTATGTTACATTTTAAACTAAAGGAGTCAAAGTATATTTTTTTTGTGTTTTGAATGTAACAAAATGAAAAGGGTTATGATAAAAAAATATTTTGTAAAATAACAAATCCTCAAAAATATTACTTAAGTCCTGTATTGAAGTAAATTTACTTAGTTATTCCTATCTCTTTTGACAAAGCTTTAGTGCTCAGTGGGTTAGGGGGTTTTTCATACATGATCATATACGTGATCACATACGAAAAAACCCCTGTCGATTCAGAACAAATATTATTGTC
>NW_013952480.1:411827-427010 GCF_001266775.1 Austrofundulus limnaeus
TATATATATATATATATATTAGGGGTGCAACGAAACAAGAAATTCATGGTTCGGTTCGATACCTTAGTCTCCCGGTTCAATATTTTTTCGATACAATAAAGGGAAATTTCCATGCCCCTTTTAACTTGTAATTTATTTATATTAATTATGAACATTTGTTTAACCTCAAAAGTACAGTTTTGAAATAACCAAAAGAAAAAATTCTAATAAAATTATGTATTATTTTCCCAAGTGGATGAACACTGAGATACTTCGATTTTGCTCAGTTGGCATGTAAATTAGTCTCACTCCCCTCCCTCCTGAGGGTTAGTTATGGTCTTTATCAGTTTGATTCTCATATAGCCAAACATATTCCCAATTCTTCATAATTACCTTGCATCAGCAGCAGAGGCTTGCAAACATGTTACATGAATCTTGAAYGTGTTTTCAATCCCTTCTCAATTTAATACAGTAATTCTACAGGAGAGTAGCTCAGCTGTATTCTGAGATCTGTTAAGGTGGGTACAAAGTGGGCCAAGGCCAGGATGTAAAATGGGCAATGGATAACAAAACCTATAGGTTTGTGCAACATATGCACAAATATACAAAACACTTGTTTTAAACACTCAGTTTGGTGACTATGCAACTGAAAAGTTGACAATTTTCTTGCAATTTCCCATTTCCACCTTGTTTCTCAACTGTCAACTGCTTAGTTTTTTTTTATCAATTGCTAAAAGCTCAAAAATCTTGTAATTCATGTTTCATTCAGTACAATATCCTAACATTTCAAGGGCAGAGAACTGTTATTAAATTAAACATTTTTTAGCTCCTTATCAACTGTTAAGATATCCCAATTCCTTATTCTTCTCCTACCTTTCTCCCTCCACCTCCACTCAGCCTCACCAAGTGCCAGAGTATGTACTGTTATCCTTTTGTACTCTGCTTACGGCCAAGTTCGCATGCAGAGAGGTATCTGCAGAAGATAATGCCTATGCATTACTCTGACAGTGTGCAGAGGGGCAGGGATTGTACAAGTAAAAATAATCAGGGCACAACTCCATTCTGCAGAGCTGCAGGGCTACACAGGCCAAGAAGATGGATAGTGGGGAACCCAAACAGAACTTTGTGCATTGCCACTTGCACTGATGCATGCTTGTTTGCACGAAACACAGAACTGAAAATTGGAAGGAAAAAATTATGAAACATGCAAAAATTTTGTGGMGTTTTTTTCCCAGAATTCAGTGTAAGAGGTGAAAAATGCCAGAAAAATATTTAAATGTGATTAGTCACACACACTTGAAAWGTCTAATTTAAAGCCACTTGATCAGCAAAAATGCATAGTTTTAGAATATAAGATTAAGCTATATCTGGAGAAAACCAATGCATTCAAAAAAAGAACAAATTCCGTGACACTCCACACAGAAATCCATGCACAGCCAAAACTCAAACTAGAAATCTTCTTACTACAAGAAAAGAATGCACGCAGCAGTGTTTTCATTATTAAATGCAAACTAAGAGACTGAAAATGTGTGTAAAAATATAAATACATGTTACTTGATATTTGTGTTAGGCCCACCCTCCTCAATGGTTAATGGGCCATATAGATACTTGATGACCTACACGATTGGTGATTAAGTCATTTTGGAACTCTTTTTCTCACTGAGAATAGTTGAGGTCAACATGGGGACAACAGTGAGAGCAAGACRTGCAACTTGAAGTACAAAGCAGCCTTTAGAATGTGGCTGGATTGCACACATTTGGAAAACCTTAAATGTGATGGCTATCATGGAACTGTCATCATCTTAGTACTGAACAAAATGAGTTTTACTTGCCATTCTGTGTCTTTAAAATGCTCTCCTGCAGCTTCCTCATGCTCTGTATACTGTAGTTACCTAGGCATGACTCGCTCAGATTGTGTCAAGATGCTATATAATTTTGGTCTGTCACTTATTTTTGTCTACTTTTTCAGGTTTTCTGAAAAAAATAAAGTAACTGAACATTATTTCAAGAAATGACAAGTTTTAGTTAAGGGGATTGGTCGGACGATACAAAAAACAGGGTTTGTCAGTGAGGTGAGGCAACTATTGCACAGCAGCCCTCATCCAAGTGGACCTGACTAATCAAATCCCATAATGCATCACAAGCTATAATGAGACAATTGTTGTGGTAACTATATCTTCCTATTGTGTAATTAAGAATATACTAATTTTTGGCATTGTAAATACTTTGATAATAGTTGTAAAGAAGCAAAAATACTCACAGAGACTTTATTTACTGTGACTAAGCTAAGATTCACACATAATCGCATTAACTATTTGTGAACACACACACTCTCTCTCTTTGGAGTTGATGTGTTTAAACTGGGGCAGTGTTCCACAACCATAGGCATCACCATTATCCTAGCTGGCATATTTAAGGACACGGTGAGGTGTGTGTATTTGTAAATACGTGATTGTGTATGTGTGTTTTAAAAAAGTAGGCTGACATGGTGACCGTGTCATTCAGCAGTGGGACGACCTCATTCTGTCATAGTGTCAGGGTGCCTACCCTACGAACAACCCCGTCATCATGACTCATGCATAACAAACAGACACAACATATTTATAGACACAATTCATATGTTACTTTTTGTGACGAGTGAAGCTGTGCTTTTGTCCGAAAATATTTATGCACATTTTTCTGCATGTGTACAACTGTTTATTAATGTCAAACCCTTGTACTTACAACAGTAATTAGTAATCTTATATTTACAAAAAAAATGTACCTGTTTCAATGAGTAGAACACTGTTTTATTCATGCGTTCATTTAACATTAGCAAACTCATATATTGCACATTCAAGTAAAATGATGCATTGCATGCAGAAAAGKTGCATTTAAGGTAAGACAGAGGCTTCAGATTAATCTTGCTTGTCTTATGAACTATTGCATACAYGAACTTTCACTGAAAGTTACCGATACTTTCAAAAATCTAAAAGAATCAACACTTTATTGACCAAAGAGAAGCTCAGTGCAAAGTAGGCCTGTCACTATAAGCAATAAATAAGGTAATAATAAGGTAATTGCATGGTAAATTCAAATTAAGTAAATAAATTAAAATGAGGTTAGTAATTTTAATTTGTCTGCTTTTTTTGTTTTCTTTATGTATCCCTCTTTTCTACTCCATAGTGAATGTAGGGAATGAATTCCAAACAATATTATTGTTTATTGCAATAACTTCAATTTATTGTCCAGCAAATTTTGTTTTTGTGACAGGCCTACTCCAATGTAATGCAAATCCAAGCAATTTGGCAAGCAATGAAAATTACAAGAATACATCAGAATGAGTTAAACTGCAAAACCACAGTGAAACATACCAAACAAATTGATTCAATGTATGACTAAAAAAAGACAGAGAGAAGCTCAAACTGTGACAAACTTGATGCATTTTATTGACAATGTCCTTCACTGCCACATCTCTCAGAATACACTTTGAGGATTTTGAAAAGGTTGACCTACCCCCCTCCCCTCAAAATAGGATGATGATTTAAATTCAACCATATTTGTTATTACATCAAAGTGGCATTTTCTGATAAGGCTCTATAGTAAAGTATCCTCTTTATGCCCTACTTTTCACCACGTTGCTAAAATCAAAATATCAAATTTGCAGCTAATTTATTTGCCACGCAAGAAAACACTTTTTCATAAAGCACCTTCTGTAAAATAACCTTATCTTCCTATGATAATTTTAGTCATTTATGCAACCCCCCGTTTAATCAAAACACTTGYGTGGCATTAACAGTAACCACTCACATTACAAGCACCTACTTCAATTGCCAAAAAGTAAGATAATCAACTTTTAATCGGCTTAAAGTTCTGCAGATAGTTGGGTGAAAGTTAACTTGGTGAAAAAGGAACTGAGGATATCAAAAACACATTTAGATCAAATATTATGCAAATGTCCTGTCTAGAGAAGAGTTCAGATTCTGTTGACCCTGAGCAAAGTGGTGCAAATTTATATTTGCCAACTGACTAACTTTACCTTGTAGTGCATACACGTTAACCTCTTCAGATGTCAGTGTGATATCTTCACAAAAAAAATAATCCGCATTATTCATGCGCGATACAATGTTGGTGGGGGTAGCATCWGCAGGTAAAGGAAGACAGGGAGAGGTGACATATTTCTAGTAGCAGAGCTGGTTGGGAGATAACTATTTAGTTTTGTTTTTGTCTTACAGGCTCAAAGACAAAATAAATTTAAAGCTGATGTTTTTTAATAGTGAGACTTAAAAAAAACTTGTGACATTTCTTTACACCTGCAAAATGGAGGAAAATCTGTGTAATTTACAYACATTTTGTACAACTTGACATGTATGATGGTGGTTACGGAAGAGGATTAGGGCCACTGAAAAAATAAAATAAAGAATTGTGACTTTAATCTCAGAATTTTGGCTTTTTTCTCAGATTTTTTTATGTATGCTGAATGCTGACTTTAATCTCATTCAGCATACAGAAAATGTTGAGAAAAAGTCAGAATTCTGAGATTAGTCAGAATTATTTTTACTTTTAAGTTTTTCAGTGGCCCTAATCCTTTTCCGTAGGTGGTTAAAAACATGTTTTATTTTCTAATTGATTAACTCATTAACTCACATTAACACATTTTATCTTAGAGTTTTTAAGCTAATGAAGTCAGTGTAATATTTTTTGTAAGTAATCCAAATAACAGCACTACTGTTAGTGATGCTTAATGACCTCATTTGAACAACAGAACAATAATAGTTTCAGCACGTTCAACAATTCAAATTTGTGAAAATGTACCTCATTATCAACTTTTGTTATTATGTTTTTGGCACCAGTATTTGTTTTTAAATGAAACAAATATATCAGTAGTGATGAATTCCAAGGAGATATTTATCATCTTGGGCAAACTTCTGAAACCAATATTATTACTACTCCGTTGCAGTCCAGCAGTCGATCCCCTACTGGTACAATAAAACTGGGGCCATTTTTAACATGGAGCATGCGACAGTGTAATGTCTGTGACACAAAGAACAGCCTGAAGCGCTCAGTGTAACACCTTGAGGGTGTTCTCAGTCTCCCACCTCCTCACAGCGCAACATGTTGCCTGAGATGGATCTCACTTTTAGTTCTCATCTTCCCCTTCTGCTCCTGCCTCCGGGGTGTCCAGCCCCGACAAGGCAGCCATCCTTTTTTTTTTTCTTTCCCACCAGGATTAATAATTTTTCACTGAAGTCCCTGCCATGATATTTCCCCCCCCCCCCCCCCTCAGCTAGGGGCTGCAGAAAGTATATAGGAACCCACTGACTGGTCRAACATGTCCAACAGACTGTTACCCAAAATCTGATTTTAAGGAAGTAAAGTTTACTTTGACAGTTTTTTTTCCCAAGTGCTGTCATTGTATTGGCAGGTTTCCATTGCGTTGTTACAATAATAGAAAAAAAAGTCACAATTTCAAGTAACATATTTTAAGGAACCATTTTATTATATTCTATGTCGACATCTTCCTAAAACAAGTGCCAAAATTATTTTTTCCCAAATTTTCAGAAAACACAAAAATCCGTACCAGTTGTGTAACATATGATTTTTTTTAGATTCCTGACAGACTAGAAAWAAAATGACAGGTGATTATTTTAGAAGGGTGTCAAAGTCAAAGTTGAATCATGTCTTGGTGCGTACGAAAGTCGTGACTCACTGCAAATTCCATCTTTTACTGCTTATCAAAAGTTAGGTCGCAGAGGCAACAGGTCCAGGAGWGGAACCCAAAACATCCCTCTTCAGGTCCACCTGGAGGAGCCCAAGGCATAGGTGGGAGGAAACCAGACTAAGAGAAAACCCATACAGACATAAGGAAAACATGCAAATTCCACACAGAAAGATTAAACACAGACCTTCTTGCCGGGAGACATCAGTGCTAACCACTAACCCGTTGTGCTGTCCATGATCATAAATGAGGGTTGGAACATAGACGAAACCAACAGCTTTGTCTCTTGATTTAACTTTTTCTTCCCCCACGACCAAAAAAGCAACACCCTCATTACTGAGGATGAGGCCCCGATCCGTCGATCCATCTCTCATGACACCCAGATACTCAAACTCCTCCACCTGAGGCAAATACAAATAATGGTCTTATTTCATTACATTCCAAGTGACAGTTAAGTCACTTCTAAATGTGTACCATAATTACCATGATTCACTGCAAAGCATAAGAAAGATCAATCTACATTTTTTAACAGTCTGAAAAGGCTGTCTGTTTATGTGTTTTGATTTACTTGCATTATAAAAAGAGTATTTTGAGCAGGATCAGTTGCTGACAGATTCTTCAGCAGCCTTGGGTGTTTTTTGTGCTCGTTCGTGTTCACCCACAGCTTTCTGTCTAACGACGATGTTTAGATGAAGACACCTTGGCAAAATATGACGCACATCATCTCACCGGGATGCACCGCTGTTGTACTCAACGGTGACACGTTTTTACCTCACTAGAGAGGCAGGAGATGTATTTGTTCAAAAGAAGGCCTTATAAAAGAGTCTGAGCCCAAGTTCTGTCTGTGTTGCTTCATCTTGTGTGTACGAACATTAGCCGTAAATGAGGCCATGCCCTTTGCCTCGAGAACATCAGACAGAAWTGTCTTCCATGGCTAGGAGAACTCTAAATTGATCATTTCAGCTGGTGTCGACCCCTGATGCTAGGTGACCTGTTGCACTCACTATGAGGATGTTTCTTAAATATATATATATTTTAAAGCTTGGTGGTGAAAGGTGGGTAATAATGTTTTTGCATGTGTGTGTGTGTGTGTGTGTGTGTGCGTGCGTGCGTGTGTGCGTCTGTCAGACGGTTAGCTGAAAATCTTGTGAACCAGTGGACTGATTTTACTGAAACTTTGAGAAAAGATATCTACAAGTAAATGGCCTGAACTTGTACAGCACTTTATAAAGTCCAAAGACTTGTAGTCATCCACCCATTCATACAGATTCACACCCTGATGATAAGCTACATTGTAGCCACAGCTGGCCTGGGACAGACAGAGGCACCAGCAGGCAAGGCAGGCGAAGTATCTTGCCCAAGATCACAAGGACTGAAATGGATGGAGCGAGTGTTCAAAGCGGCAAATGATTGAACCCCTTACCTTCTGTCACCACTGTTGCCCCAACGGATTACGTATTTGGGTCATTGTAATTGAAGATGGCCACCACATGGTGGTTACCTCTCTCATCTCAATCATCACATAAGATGAAGAAACACAAGCATAGTTGTACACCAGTCATATTTATATATTTGTATTGAACCTAAATTTGGTGCAGTAGCAGCTGAAAGTCATCCTCAACAGGCTGCTCTGAGCATTACCAATTCTGTAAAATGTTGCAAAATTTATTAATGTATATATTTTTAATTTGATTAAAGCAGCTATATTGTCAAAACTAACATAACAATGATCATTTATAACTGCTATTTTTTTTTTTTTTTTTGTCTAGACTTGGCCCACTAAAGCCAGTGAGGGTAGTGATTTTTTTGAAGTATTTTACAGGTTATTCACATTTTAGAAATGAATATCCATGAATACAGGAATGACACAAAATTGTCTCAGTTTTCTTTGAAGACTCCCATTTCATAGTCTCTAACATTCTCAAAATGTATCCGTTTATTTCAGAACCAGGTAATTCTGCAGTTAGTCATTAGAACTGAAGCTGCTTTAGGGCTTTCTCCATTTTAATGTCAGTCAGACATTTTGTCTGCCTGAAAACGCCAGAAAACGAATGCTGCTATTAACAGGTCAATTACAGATCTTTCCCAAAGCATGTGTGGGCTAAATGTCTACAGTGGATGTTTTTCATGCTTATATACAGGCAATTCCCCTACCTTGTTAAGCAAAACCAACCTGGCAACAGAACAAATGAGAGAGCTCATGTTTCATTTGCTGTGGCAGAACACATCTGGCCCCCCTCCCGTTTAAACAGATTTCCAATTTTGGTTTACCTGTGCCAGACCAATCACAAGCATGCATCTAACATTAGTTTAGTTTTATATGGTGACTGTTCAAAGTGGAGGGAAGGCACCATAGGGATGATTCTATAAAAAAAACAAAAAAACAAAACAAACAAGCATTAGAAAAAAAGATAACTATTTATCTGCTCTAATGTTTTTGGAATTTTGTACTTCAGTAAATTAGTTTTTGCTATTATAAGTTATATATCAGTGGTTGTTATCATCCCTTGAAAAACAAAATGGAAGGTTTCAAGAAAAAATACTTTTTTTTCTTCTTGTCTTTTCTTTTCAGAAACAAAGCCACAACATGGCTTTCTTGCCGCTTTCAATAGGTGTAATGATTGCATACGTAATACCGACGAAGGACAGTTCAGCTTTTTTAAAGTGGGGCTCTGTGGGACAGTATTGTAGATATTACTTGCTGTGACATTTTAAACAACTTTAATTTGAAGAAACAGAGTTTAATGGACAAACTAATGGCAAATCTGAACAGCCATCTTGAAACAACTTCCACCTTAAAAAATAATTGGCTTCATACAAACTATAATATTTTTATGTGAAGTAAAGGTAGGCTGAGTTTGCGGCTGCCAAATGGGCTTGCAAAATATCACAAATTTCTATAACAATCGTGTAATGCAAATTTACAAGTAATGGTATTTGAAATAGGTGTGTGGCATTCACTAACAACCAAAATCTTTTGAACGACTCCTCACAACAAATGATAGGAACCAAGCTGTGGGCAGTAATGAGACATTTGTAGTTTTATTGTTTTTAAACAGAGAAGGGAAAGCATAGTTCCGCCCATGTGACATACTGTAACTCCTTCAAAATCAAATAGCTTTTTTTGAACGGCTCTATGAACCAAACAGCTCTTCAAGATCTGGAATCTTTTTAAAGAGTCATTTATTGCATGTCTATGAAATAGTGTTCGTGGTGTACCCCGCCTCTCACTCATTGACGGCTGGAGATGGGCATCAGCTTTCCTGCAAAAAGTGGGCTTATTAAGGAGATTGGATRGATAGATGGATGGATGGTGATTAAAGCTATTATTTCAAAGTGAAAATTCCCTTAAAATAATACTGCGCAAATTACAAATTGACACAAAGTGTRCGAAATGTAATTGAAACCATGCTTGCTGCAGCTTTTTTTTTCTTTTTATATCTTTTGCTTCAGCAAATCTCTCCAGGAGAATTTCCATTCTGCCACACATCAGCTCAGAAAGTGAAAAAGATCACCCGTCATAATAAGCCAGTCTGCTCGTGACGTGGAATGCTGTTCATTTAAATCTAAGAGAAGCAGGATACGACTGCAAGAGGGCTGCATTAATGAAAACCAGGTGTCAAGTCTGATGCTTCAAATCCTCTGTCTGCACTCGGCCAAAAAAGCACAACAAATTTAGAACATCATATGAGATGCATCACGTACTGCATCCACTGCCTTTGGGGGGGATGTCTGAATATGGAATGAGCAAACACAACACTCTGAGTGATACTTTCCTACCTGCACAAACATATTCTCTTTTTTGTGTGGCTGTTGGTGTGTGTGTTTGTTATGTGTACTTGCTGAGATGACTGAATAAAAAATGAGACAAACCATTTAAAATAAAAATAAATAAACAAAAACACTTGAAATATGACAAAAAATGAAGGGTTTTACTGTATGTCTGTGGTCCTGCTGTGCATCAAATCCAGGTACATTTGCCACAAGTCTCCTGTGCACAGCAGCGGTAATGGTGCCCCCTGGCCAGGACTCTGTGCTCAACTCACTGTGAGGTGGAAATGGCCCAAGGACAGCCGGCAGAAACACATTTTAACCCATGCTGCTGACATCCATCTAGCTCCCGACACCGTAGGCACAGACCTGTCTTCTCTGCTCAACAACATGGTGGATCACCAGTGCCTGGCCTTAGTCTTCAACCACACACACAAAAAAACCTGTGCTGAAGCACTACACAAATCCATTCCATACAATAGTATTCACTCTTTATGCTGTTGAAAATATGTGCACACCTGTTTGGAAAGCTAAAAAGACTTCAATCTGATTTCCAAGTATCTTTGTCTAATAAGTTTTTGTCTTTATTCATCAACACACTGCGATAAAGTGTCACTGATTAAACTAAACAAGCCGTGAAGTGYCATCCATAAATTTTGCAATGTGGCTAACTAAAATATTTCATTTGAAACATCTGAGAAAGCGCTCAATGATTGAAACAAACTCTGAGTTAATATGGTAAATTACAAGGACTGTAAGTCAAACTGGCTTTATGTAAATATTAMCTTTCACTACAATTTGTGTCCTAATAGACTTGGCACACTACTGCTCTGGTAAGAATAATGTAATTACCTATTTGAGGATAAAAAAGCAAAGCAAAACAAACCTTTAACTCCATTCCTGATTGTCTTTCTCTTCCCTTGGCTGTTCAAATAAATAAATCAATTTGGGGAGCTGAGTGTTTGCGCAGGCGATTGACTTGGCCTTATGAAAATGAATTAGCCCAGGACTGCTCTAGTTTCAAGATAAAGATGTCCCTGTATAACCTAAAGAGTGCTTTAATTTCTGTTTTTTTTTWWTTTTTTTATTTTTAATGTGCAGGTACACACTCCAGACAAATAAAGCTTGGATTAGGAACTTAGAGCTGCTGTCTCACATTGTTACTTATGTTGCCACATATGCTGGCACCTACATACCCAGAAACACATGTGACTTGGGTCTAAGTGTGAAGAAATGTAGCTTATTTAGAGGAATAGCACATCCTGTGACATACAGACAGACATGTAATGTTCCACAGTGTGTTCTTGTTACATAGAACACACAAACAGTAACATCACTTATTGCTTGAATTAAATGCATTGGGTTGAGAAATGAAGCAAAGAGTTGATGATGCTACATAGCCTTAGCATACCTGCATCACTGCTGCTGTTGGCGGTTTTGCTTTTATCTGTGACCTTATCTGCTGCTTATCTGTCACATTGGCAGGTACAATAAGCTGTTTTTTTAATAGTGGCATATGTGTAGAGAGTGTTTTGAGAACAAAGTGTTTGTGTTGAAGAGTCTTTATCGTAAAGCATGAAGGAAGATGTGTGAGACTCCTGCTGTTCTCTTGATGACAATGCTGCTGCCTTATGTGGTAATGTGTTACTTTTTTTTGTTCATGATATAGCAACAATAAAAGGCTTGCATGCTGCAGAACTTCAGTTTTGACTTGTAAGTGCACCCATAAGCCTTAGCTCCAGCTATCATCGGTTCCAAACAGAGCTGCAAAACAAGCAAACATATGCAACGCCCCAACATTCCTGTAGAATGAATCAACACAAATAGGGCAGAGAAAGATCTCTATCTCTATCTCTTTTGCTTCAGCCATCTTTTAAAGAGTGAAATTACTTTAAAGTGTAGAATGCCCCCTCTGGGTCAGGGGGAGAGACTCTTCCTCAAGAGGAGTTTAAATATCTTGGTGTCTTGTTCATGATTGATGGTATGATAGAGCAAGAGATGGATCAACCGATTGTCAAGTAAGAGTTTATTCGAAAGGCAAAGCTCTCGATTTTTTGGTCTGTCTATGTTACAACCCTCCTCCGCTGTTATGAGGCATGACATTTGAAGTGTGTACTCAGTTGAAATGCACATAAGGGTTCGAGTGTGCAGGTTACAAGCATGCAAAAACTTGGAGAATTTGAAGTACACATGGGTGGAAGTGAGTTTTGGGGCTGGGCATGAAAGAACAAGATCCCAGAAACAAGCAATCAAAATGAGCTTCCTCTGTTCTATGGCTGGGCTCAGCTTTAAACATGGGGTGAGGAGCACCATCATCTTGGGGGAGCTTGGAGTAGAGCTGCTGCTAGTTCGCATCAAAATGAGTCAGTTGAGGTGGTTTAGGATTAGATTAAGACATCTCCCTTTAGAGTTGTTCTGGGCACGTCCCACTGGTAGGCAGCCCCGGGGAAGACTCGCTGGAGGGATTATGTAAGCCTCTCTGGCCTGGGAACGCCTTCAGGTCCCCCAGGAAAATGTTGCTGGGGGGAGGGATGTCTGGGTTTCTCTCCTAGACTTGTTGCCTCTGCAACCTTAAATGGATAAGTGGCAGAAGATGGAGATCAGACACTTAAAATTGCTGCTACTTGTTAGCTCCCATGTCATCTATTGTCCTAAATTATGACAATATTGGGCTAATTTTGGTGTTATAGTGGTTGAGAGGCTTCTGCAGCACATACTCCAAGTGTTTGGAAAGCAACATGTTTAGATGTAATAAACAATAGACGTATGATGGAGACATGATTAGTTCAAGGTAATTTKGTCAAGTACAAAATAAGCACAGTTTTGGTACAATTACAGCAAATAGAGAAAACATGGTCAGTAATCAAAGTTCTCTGGTGTTTAAATTAACCATTAGTTATATGATCTCACAATGTAGCTCTTATCGATTCTTGGTTGATTAAACTTAATGAAAGGATAAAAGCTAGAAGCCTCTCTGGGGATTCTGCCAAAAATGGACCATCAGAGTGTGTGTGCGAGAGAAAGAGAGGAGTGAGGCGACCTGTGGCGACCTCTCACTTGCCATATAATGAAAAGCTGTCTCTTCTCAAGAAGAAACTCTGTGACCCCAATATCCTTCAGACTTTTAGTACAGGAAACCGGTGGCCTTCCTTGGGTGGGGGCGTTTCTTATTCGCACTCTTCTCACCATTTTTTTACACGCAAATACACATATGCAGTTACAAAGAACATTGCACTATCCGCTTGATCAATCAACTTCCCACAGGCACAGTTTTACCTCTCTCATCTCAATCATGCGGCTAATGTACTTCCTTTTCCTTGCTCAATTTCACTGACTGGATGATGCTGGAGGAACACCGGCAACATGCTGGTGGAGCAAATGCAACGTGAGCTAAATCTTTACTAATCTCTACAAAACAGGGGGCTTGACTGTATTTTGTACCGTGACTTTTCAGAAATTGTTTTTGTAGAGAAACAAACGCAGGGAAGGAAGCAGGAGTGCAGTGAGTTAATGCCTTTCTCTCTGTCATTTTTGATGAGAGATGCTACACTTGGAGATGGTACAACTGTGGAAGAAAAAAAATGTGAGTTTTGCTTGCAGCCTTGATGGTTTGGATGAATGCACTTCAGTGCCTACACAAACCTGCCCACTGATCCGGCTCATTATTCTTCTGTCTCAAGAGAAAACAGATTTAGGGAGGCAAAGAGGGGAGAATAAGGAAATGGAAAGTAAAGGATGGAGAAGAGTATAACACTTGGCAGGGGAGGCTGTTGGGCCAGACAGCCAGCCAAGGACATTGGGCTGGAACAACGATGAACAGAGGAAATGGGCTCAGCGCAGAGAAGCACATGTCCCATCTTTTCTACCCACTGGCTGCCCACTTGGTGGTCTTCTCTCGTCGCCCTCCCTGGAGATGAGGGGAAAGGCAAAAAGATGGAAAAACGAACTACTTGTGTGTAAAATGGTGTGGAGAAAAAAAATGAAAGGGTTCAGAGCGGTGGCATCATTCTCCGAGGAAATGGCATTACTCTGGAGGAGGCATCACTTTTACTTTATTTGATGACACGGAGATGAAGCCGGGTGTGAGTCGGAGAAATTGTGAAAGAGGCAGCCATGTGGAGGATGGAAGAGGTCAAAGGGAGAATGGAGAGGGCAAAGGGTTAGGCCAAATGGCAGAGACTCATTTCACACACACATACACATGCACACACACTGAAAAAAAAGAATCTCTCTTTTAGTCTTTCAGTTTCGTTCTCCTGACAAATTAACTTTTCAAAGTGATTTTGTGAAGTAAAACAAATCTGCAACAAATAGCACATKAATTCTTTATAGGAAGCAGAATTGTATTTGAAGATTGTGCTCACCAAACACCATTATAGCCCATTATGCTCCCTGACCTTTCTTTTTAAAGGGGACTTTATGTATTATGGAAATAAATTGCCTTTTTTGAGCTATTGAGCATATATACTTTGTGTGTTTCAAGTCACAAACAACTCTCAAATGTCCAAAGAAAAGATAAAAAGCTTTTTTTTCTTATCATATTGTGAAATGAAGTAAATCAGAGAGTGACAGGATATGATCAGAGTAAAAAAGTAAAAAGTAAAAATCAGTTTTTGCCCTTATGTTCCATCACTGTTACTATGGTTTATTGTGTTTCAATCATGTTTTCAAAATTATGTGTTAATTATATGGCTTTTACTGGAACATCAGCAAAAGAAAGAAATGTTTAGAATAGGGATAGAGTCTGATTTAACAGAAATATACAAACTTGATGCAACTGTGCTTTGCTTAACTTACTGATTTACTGTTTTTCAGTGAAAAAAAGTTATTTTTTTATTTTTTGCTTCATATTATTTCATTTGTTTAGAGCCCATCTGATGACACTGGATAAAAAAGATGTGTGGCCACAAAATAAAAGTACAGTTGAACAGTTAAACACAAAAACAATATATAATCTGACTTCAGTAATGTATATATCTCTCCCAAAAAGACATGGATCATGTGGCCATGAGTTATGCTACAGCCACAAGTTATTATTACATGGCCATGTGTTATTTATCTCATGGCCACAAAATAGTAATGTGTGGCCATGCATGCTTTTTTTATTATTTATTTATTTATTTTTTGTTTTGTTTCAGGATGGATGTCGTACATTTGACATATTTAGTTGGGTAAAACATGTTTCTGAAGTTGTAAAAAATTGCAAATTTCCTAAATAATAAATAAATAATAAGTCAAGATGAAATGTTTGGTTGTATTCACTTCCATGAAACATTATCA
Organism: Austrofundulus limnaeus; assembly: GCF_001266775.1. Classification (NCBI taxonomy): domain Eukaryota; kingdom Metazoa; phylum Chordata; class Actinopteri; order Cyprinodontiformes; family Rivulidae; genus Austrofundulus; species Austrofundulus limnaeus. Next base: position 426,556 of record NW_013952480.1, read on the forward strand.
CTTATAAATACTCAAAAAAACACTTACCTATAACAATTTAATTTACTCTTGGACAAAGCAAGTCATAAAATAATGCCCTAACGTCATTGTTATGGGTGTTTTTTTACTCAAAAATCATTGAAAAAATCAAATAAGGAGAAAATCACCAAACTAATCAAAAGTTGGAGTCAGCATGCTGAGCTCCATGTCAATCAATTACAGCTGTGAAAGATTTGTTCATTTTATTCATATGATTACTTTTATTATGTGATAACAGAAACAAATTGTAAAGACACAGGGGACAATTTTCATTACTGGTATTATGGGTTATCACCATTTTTACGCATGTAGCATCTCAAATGCCTTCTGAATATTTCTTTTGCATCTGATTAAAAAAAGACTGATTTCATTGACTAGTTTTCCAGGAATCATTTACTCATCCATTAGCATTAACAATTTTTGCATATATATATATA
>NW_013952480.1:428220-429359 GCF_001266775.1 Austrofundulus limnaeus
AGCTTAAACCATCTAAATAATATAATATTTTTGAATAAAATAGTTTTTTTTAAATAAATCAGTCTGACAAATAAAACGTTTGTATGTTTTAAGTTATTTTGCTCTGTGCAAAAGACAGATATTTGCTGCTTGGATTGGAGGGTGTGGAAAGCTTCTTTAACCAAAGCTGAGGACGCAGAAGACCAAACTACAGGAGCTGTCCACCTGAGGGACATGTGTGGTTTAAAAGACATTTAACCAGGAAAAATTCAGTTTGCAATGTTTATATGACATGCACCCAGCCCCTGAGCCACTTAGGTAGTTTACAAAATTTATGCAGAGTAAAATAATAAAATAAAAATAAAAAACTTGTTGGACTGATTTGGCATGATGTCCTGAGATGTTGCAGCTGATAGGAGTCATAAAACAGAAAAGGGGGATGTTAGATGCCCTGATGCCCATATAGAAAAATGTTTTAAATGAGTGAAGGAAAACATGAGCGCCAAGCAACAACCCTAGGTTCTCCCCTGAGAACCAGAYCAAAAATTGTATGTGCAACCCTGATTAAATCTATTTCTCCCCATAGGATGCCACATTCAGTTTCACCACAAACATTTTCATACCATGTCTATTTTTTTACATTTGTACTTTGTGCTGAAATGCCTACAACCCTCCACTCCTGCATGTTCTCTTCTGGATTTAAAACAAGCAAATCTTATTTACTGGGAGAATATTGCGCTGGAGAAGCACGTACTCCCACAAAGACACACTTACGCTATACAAACACATTGCAATACACTCAAGTCGGATTTAATTAATTAGGGGACTTTTTTTGACAAGTTTACAAATTGAAATCCTTGTAAAGCCTCTGGCAAACATTTTTTAATAATCTCACTGTGAAGCAAATAATTGTTGGAGATCACATTTCCTGTCTTCATTGCAAAATACTATAAATTTTAACCAATAGCACGTTTTCAATGTCACACAGCTAGAAAATGCAAAACGTTTTTATTTTTTAAACTTTTTTTTAATCACTAAACTGCATATCTGGAAAATGTTTAAGAACTAAAGATTTTAAACACTCAAAGACATACAAATTCACCTGAATCTTGCAGCATTTGTATTTATTTCCACGCTCACCGTTCAGTCCAAAGTAGAGG
>NW_013952480.1:429569-432981 GCF_001266775.1 Austrofundulus limnaeus
ATAATAATAATAATAATAATAACAATAATAATAATGATAATAATAATAATAATAATGCATACAGCGCCTTTCCGGACACCCAAGGACCCTGTTCAATAGAAAAAAGGAAAATAAAGGAAAAACAAAACAAAACTGTAGATACATACAATGTCTAATATACTGTAGATAGTGTGGGGGGGAAAGAAATGTGGAGTACAGAACAGTCATAAAATACAATAATGCAGACAAATTGAACAATGGTTGTGGGGGAGAAACATTGAAGTGAGGACAACAAAAACAGACATATATAGAAGATCGGAATTAACAGTTGTAGGCTAATTTGAAAAGATGTGTCTTCAGGCCAGTCTTAAACAGGGAGAGAGAGGTGGTATTGCGTAATCCATGTGGTAGTGAGTTCCAGAGCTGCGGAGCAGAGCGGCTGAAAGCTCTGCTCCCCATGGTGCTGAGGCGGGCAGGGGATACTGAGAGTTGGAGGGAGGAGGTAGATCTTAGAGAGCGGGAGGGTGTGGAGGTGTTTAGGAAGTTGGACAGGTAAGGAGGGGAAAGATTGCGGAAAGCTTTGAAGGTGTGTAGGATAATTTTAAAGATTATGCAGGATTTAACTGGGAGCCAGTAGAGCTGTTGTAGGACTGGAGTGATGTGGGCAGAGGGTGAGGTTTGAGTGATTACACAGGTGGCTGAGTTCTGAACCATCTGTAGTTTGTGAAGGAATTTATTGGTGAGGCCAAACAGTAGGGCGTTGCAGTAGTCGATCCTGGATGTTACTAGGCTKTGCACAAGGATGGCAGTGGAGCGGGGAATGAGTGAAGGATGGAGACGGTTAATGTTGCGGGGATGAAAATAGGCAGATCGAGTCACGTTGTTAATGTGGGATGTGAAAGAGTGTGGTGTCAAGGATGACACCTAGGGTCTTGACCTGAGGTGACGGGGAAAGAACGGAGTTGTTAAGAGTGAAGAGAAGATGCTGGGATTTGGAAATGGTATTTTTTGTCCCAACAAGGAGGAGTTCTGTTTTGTTATTATTTAGCTGGAGAAAATTATTGTAGAACCAGTTATTGAGCTCACTGAGGCAGTCGGTAAGAGTGGAGGATGAGAGGGTGGAGTTCGGTTTTGTTGAAATGTAGAGTTGAGTGTCGTCAGCATAAGAGTGGAAATGGATACCAAATTTATGGAAGATGTGGCCAAGTGGGAGCAGATAGATCATGAAAAGTAGAGGCCCGAGTACAGAAACCTTGGGGAACACCGGTAGAGATGGGTGAAGACTGGGAGCGGAAGGACTTGAGCTGTATGAACTGAGTGCGGTCGGAAAGATAGGATTTAAACCAGTCCAGTGGGGTGTCTGAGATGCTGATAGAGGTTAGTCTGCTAGTCTGTCATTCTGTTGATGTTTGGCCAAATTGTGCCCTTCCTACTATCTTAAAGATGCCTCCGTTATTGTGATGGCTCTAAAGATATTCTTATGAGAGTAGTGCAGTGTAGTGTGTTAAGAGTGATTTAATCAGCTTGGTAGGGCATTAGGACTACTCCTACCTCAAATCGAGGATATTCTACATGCTGGATTGTCATGGCCCAATATACCAACGTGTGTARTGTACCCTGAGGACAAATGAGAATACAGCCTGTTGAATGGGACATGTAGCCAATCAGAAAAGGAGATGATGTAAACACTTAGGGGAATCCAAACTACAGAAGACAAAACTACCATGGTGCACCAGAAAGTCAGGTGGATATCAGAGTCATCTTTTTGCCATTGATTCTTCCTTGACAGTCATGTTTATGTACTCCGAACTCACATTTGATCTTGAAAGGTCTCCCAAGATTTCCTGTCTAACATAAAATGTCTGTGTAAAATATGTGCATGTGTGTGGTGTGTTGTCTTTACCATGTGGCTGAACACCCAACAATAGTTATGTTTCTTCTTCTTTTCCTTTCAGCTTTTCCCTTTTAGGGGTTGCCACAGTGAGTCTTCTGTTTCCAAGTAACCCTATCTTCTGCATCTTCTTCTCTCACACCAACGACCTTCATGTCCTCTTTCACTCCATCCATAAATCTCCTCTTTGGTCTTCCTCTAGGTCTCCTGCCTGGCAATTCCATCCTCAGCATTCTTCTACCTATGTATTCAATTTCTCTCCTCTGTACATGTCCAAACCATCTCAGTCTGGCTTTTCTGATTTTATCTCCAACACAACTGACATAGGCTGTTCTTCTGATGCAGTCATTCCTGATCTTATCCACCCTTGTCACTCCCAAAGAGAACCTCAACATCTTCATCTCTGCAACCTCCAGCTCTGCCTCCTGTCTCTTTGTCATTGCCACTGTCTCTAAACCAAACAGCATTGTTGGTCTCACCACCGTCTTGAACATCTTGCCCTTCATTCTTACTGATACTCTTTTATCACACATCACACCKGAAAATTTTCTCCACCCATTCCAACCTGCATGGACACGTTTCTTCACTTCTATACCACACTCGCCATTGCTCTGGACTGTGTACCCTAAGTACTTGAAATCCTTCACCTTCTTTATCTCTGTTTCCTGTAACCTCATGTCTCCATTTGGGTCCCTCTCATTCACACACATGTATTCAGTTTTGCTTCGGCTAACCCTCATTCTCCTCCTTTCCAGAGCAAACCTCCATCTCTCAAGATTTTCCTCCACCTGTTCTCTGCTCTGCCCACAGATCACAATGTCATCTGCAAACATCATAGTCCATGGGGATTCCTGTCTAACCTCATCTGTCAATCTGTCCATCAACACAGTAAACAAGAAAGGACTCAGAGCTGATCCTTGGTGGAGTCTTACTTCCACCATAAACTCCTCTGTCACTCCTACAGTATACCTCACCACAATCTTACTTCTCTCATACATGTCATACACCACTCTCACATACTTCTCTGCTACTCCAGACTTCCTCATGCATTACCATAGCTCCTCTCTTGGAACCCTGTCGTATGCTTTCTCTAGGTCTATAAAAACACAATGCAGCTCCCTCTGACATTATTTGTATTTCTCTATCAACATCTGCAAAGCAAAGACTGCATCTGTGGTATATTTTCTTGGCATGAAACCATACTGCTGTTCACAGATGCCCACTTCTGACCTCAGTCTGGCTTCAACAACTATTTCCCATGACGTCAATGAATGACTCGTTAAATTTACACCTCTGTAGTTGCCACACTTTTGGACATATCCCTTGTTCTTGAAAATTGGCACCAGCACACTTTGCCTCCATTCCTCAGGCATCTTCTCTCTCTCTCTAGGATCTCATTGAACAGCTTAGTCCAGGAGTGTCAAACTCCTGTCCTCGAGGGCCGCTATCCTGCATGTTTTAGAGCAGAGGTGTCAAACTCCAGTCCTCGAGGGCCACTATCCTGCATGTTTTAGAGGTTTTCCAGCTCCAACACACCTGATT
>NW_013952480.1:433186-438820 GCF_001266775.1 Austrofundulus limnaeus
ATTAACAGGCTTCTGCCCAATTTGAAGAGTTAATTCAATCACTGAATCAGGTGTGTTGGAGCTGGAAAACCTCTAAAACATGCAGGATAGCGGCCCTCGAGTACTGGAGTTTGACACCCCTGGCTTAGTCAGAAACTCTGCTGCTGGTTCGTCTAGACACTTCCATACCTCCATGGGTATATCATCCGGGCCAACTGCCTTTCAAACTCTTCATCCTTTTCAAGGCCTTCCTTACTTCATCCTTGCTAATTTTTGCATTTTTGTGGTGTTTTCTCCTCCTCTTTGTTCTCTCTCATTTTCTTCATTCATCAACTTTTCAAAGTACTTCTTCCATCTTCCTATCACACTTTTTGCATCTGTCAGTACAGTTCCATCCTCATCCTTAATACCGTAACCTGTTGGACATCCTTCCCATCTCTATCTCTCTGCTTTGCTAACCTGTATAAATCCTTCTCCTCCTCCTTACTCTCCAGTCTATTATATTGGTCCGTGTATGCCCTTYGTTTGGCCCTAGCTTCCTCTACCCTCACTTTATGCTGTATCTCCTGTACTCCTGGTGACTCTATTCAGTCCTCACATTGTCCCACTTCTTCTTAGCTGCTCTTTTTTCTCTGTACACACACTTGCAATTCCTTATTCCATTGCCATGTCTTCTTGTCTACTTTCCTTCCTGAAGAAATGCCAAGTACCCTCCTACCTGTCTCCCTGACAGCATGAGCAGTAGTTATCCAGTTTTCTGGTAGCACCTCCTGGCCACAAAGAGCCCGTTTCAACTCCTCCCTGAAAGCCACACAATTTTCTTCATTTTTCAGCTTCCACCACTTTGTCTTTGGCTCTGCTTTTGTTCTCTTCACCTTTCTCACCTTCAGAGTTATTCTACACACCACCATCCTGTGTTGTCTAGCAACACTCTCACTTACTTAAATTGGGGCGGCCGTGGCGGAGTGGTTAGGGGAGTCATCCTGGAACCAGAAGGTCACCGGCTTGATCCCCCGTTTTCCAGCCGTTTCAGTCATTGTGTCCTGGGCAAGACACCTCACCTGCCTTGCTTACTGATGGTGGTCAGAGGTGCCAGTGGCACAGTATGGCAGCCCCACCTCTGTCAGCCTGCCCCAGGGCAGCTGTGGCAGCAATGTAGTTTACTATCATCAGTGTGTGAATGAATGATGCATCAAGAATTGTAAAGCGTCTTTGAGGGTCTCAAAAAGCGCTATATAAGACCAATGCATTATTATTATTTATTTTTATTACCACAGCCTTACAATCATTGAATTCCTTCAAATTGCATCGTCTACACAAGATGTAATCCACCTGTGTGCTCCTACMTCTGCTCTTATATGTCACCCTGTGTTCCTGTCTCTTCTGGAAGAAAGTATTCACTACAGCCATTTCCATCCTCTTTGCAAAGTTTACCAACATATGTCCTTCTGCATTTCTGTTCTGGATGCCAAAATTGCCCATGACTTCCTCATCACCTCTGTTTCCTTCTCCAAAATGCCCCATGAAAACTTCCCCAATCACCACTCTCTCACCTCTGGSRATATTCTGCATCACTCCAGCTAACTCACTCCATAAGATCTCCTTCTCTTCCAACTGACATCCTACCTGTGGGGCATACCCACATACAACATTGAACATCACACTTTCAATTTCTAACTTCAGACTCATCAGCCCACCAGACACTCTTTTCACCTCCAGAACATTCCTGACCAACTCTTCCTTTAAAATTATCCCTACACTATTTCTCTTCTCATCCACACCATGGTAGAACAGCTTGAACCCTGCTCCTATGCTTCTAGCTTTACTTACTTTCCACCTGGTCTCCTGAACACAAAATATGTCCACCTTCCTCCTCTGCATCATGTCAGCCAACTCTCTAGCTTTCCCTGTCATAGTCCCAACATTCAAAGTTCCTACTCTCAGTTCTAGACTATTGCCATTTCTCTTCTCTATCTTCCTACAGACATGTCTTCCTCCTCTTCTTCTTTTATGACCACCAGTAGCCCAATTTCCACTGGTGCCCTGCTAGTCACCAGCACCTATGGCGGTCGTTTTTAATCAGGGCCATGACCGATCCGGTATACTTGAGATCATGTCCTTGACTCGCATGTTAGGTTTGGCAAAATGTTTTACACCGGATTCCCTTCCTGATACAACCCTCTGCATTTATCCGGGCTTGGGACTGGCGCAAAGGACAYGTCCCTTTGTGGCTGCATTCAAGAATAGCTACGTTTATATGYGCAAAACTTTTTGCACAAATTGAAATGTATTCAGAAGAAAATAAATACTTGTAGTGTGTCTTCTGAGTGCCCAGAACRAACCCGTACTAGATTTTAATAAAGCGGAGACGTTACTGCACTCCATTTTTAACACTTTGACAATGAAAGTGTTTAATAATTTTGAGCTCTTTCAAAGTTTCCAATAGAAATATATCGCTAACCAACCAGTGTTGGTTCCCCAAACAAATTAGCATCTAGCCAGATCAGTCAGGTTAGTTTTCCATAAGCAGAATAACATGATCAGAATAAGTGTTTAGATGTTCTCTGTTCATATTATCAATTGGCATAAACTAACCTTCTCATTCTGATTACAACTTCATTCCGATCATGTTAAATCAGATAAGATGATGACAACATGATGTGTTTTTATTCCAATTGGCCATTTATTCCAAATAGTTATGTCAATGTAAACATAGCTACTGTAGGACCAAACCTGTTATATCTACGTGGAGTCTCTCAAGTTTTGAATATCAAACAACAATTTCAAAATCTTACTGTACGAAYAGGAATTACTCAAAGCCCAAACTGGAGCTTGATCCTCACTCAAGTTTGCTCTCTGCATCCTGCAATGTCTTATTTGTATCGTTTTTATGTTAACTTTGGTGCTCTACCTGTGATCCAAATGCTTCAATGTGTTCATTTCTGATAAGAAACAAAAATCTAAGAAAATGTATTGACTGAAAGTTAAATACACCTTGTTAAGTCAACACTGAGATGTTAGACCCAGGAGATAGTGGCTTCTTCTTAACAGGAAGAAATATGTTTACTTTCCAATAGAACCAATTTGGAATCCTTTTTTATGTGTTGTAGCTTTACCTGAATAAATATTCATCAAAACACATAAACAAACAAGTTTAGAAAAATGTGGATGCCCACACCACTATGTCTGCTTGTTTGTTCACACCTGAATGCAGGCTGATTGTAGAGATTATTTTTCCTCTTCCCTCCACAAAGTATTCTGAGACTGCACTCCCAATTAACCTGTGTACACAGTTAGCCCTGTGCAGCCTTACCTCTCCAGTGGGAACAGATTAAATTGAGTGTTCTCGGAGTAATGAGTAATTTAATGCCATAAACAGACAATAATTTGATGTTGAAATAAATTAAAGAAATTGCATTTCAAAGGTCAGTATGGATGATACATGCACAGACACTTACAGAGTCTCACATAAGCCTTGAAACAATTGCAGTTTTTGTTATTATAATTTTAATTCATTTTTTTTTTTTTTAGTGACAATATAAAGGGAAGTCTTGCATGTCTAAGGCTGCAGTTGCTTGACACCAGGGTCATTGCAAGTAAATAATTACACCTGATCCAGAGGCTGAAATTAGTTTCTCTCAATTTTGCTGTCATCTCAGGCCCAGTCTACCCCACTGCAGGTATATAATATTTATCTACAAGACAAATTTAGCATGGCTAATGATTATCCAGGGCCGGCTGTAGCCAATATGGCACCCTAGGCAAGATTTCAGGTGGGGCCCATTGCGCAGTTTTCTAAATCTCACTGCCAATATACAAAAACTCACATGCCAAATTGAATAGTTTTGTTTTTGATTTAATTTTGTTTATCTTTAGAAACCAGGTTGTCCAATTAAAATAGTTAATAAAATTAATTAGAAACAGAATACCAAATGTTTACCTCATACTTGCCAACTTCTACTGACAGCAATGAGGAAGGAACACCTGTTCATATYAATGAGCAGGTGTGGACTGAAACAGTTCTGGGCCAGGGGGGTCCACTGAGAAAAAAAATATACTTTTTTTAATTATTAAAAACACTCGGCCCAATTTGAACCAGGAGTTTTTTGCATTTATCATGAATTTAAGTAAATTTCTAATGATCCAATCCCAGCTGGGTAAATAGCACAAAGCTGAACACTCTAATGATCAACTTCTTTGTTCTGCAGATGTTGAATGTGTTTACTGGTGTTTTGTAGCATGTCAAAAGCCTAATACCAAATGAACACTTATCAGAAATATTTGAAACAATCATAAGCCCAGCTACAGTACGTTTTTTAAATAAAACTATGTAAGTATGTTTAAAAAACAGTGATTTGCCACTGTGCATTTTTAATGCTGTTAAAAAATGCAGACTTGAATAACATTCTGCTTCCTAAATAAACATCATAAAATAAAATTACCACCTTTGCCAGCTAGTCTATTCACAAGGTGAAACTATACTGACTGTAAAGGTAAAACTTTACTGTCCTGTAGCACATACACCAAAAGGTCAGATAAAAAAGTGGTTTAATGGTAATAAATGTTCTAAAACAATGTAATACAGTGGTTAACATCACATTCAGTAATTACGTTTTTACACGTCTTACTTTCATTGTGACCATTATCACATCCATCCTTTACAAAAAAGTCACACGGTTGGTCTTAATGCCTACCTGAAAGATTTATCAGGCAAACCAGTAAGTTTCCATTTATTTAGTAATTTCATGACTGGCTAACCTTCTGTCTCYGGGGCATCTCTGACTCAGTAAGAGCTCTATATGTGTTTGTGAGTGCATTTGTGCTTCTCAAATAACACCCATCGCTTCGATTTAGATCTGTTACTCAAATGTGTTCTTCTCAGCTCCACCCACGTGAAGAGATTTTTGTTGTTGTTGTTTTCTTTGTTGTTATTTCTGAACAGAATCTGTTTCTTTAAGAAGCTTCTCAAGTCGTCTACTTTGTGCTCTGAGACTAAAGAAACCCAGAAAACATGATTTTGTTTCACACACATTAGTTTATCTTTGACAACAGCAAAAAATCAAAATAAAAGAGAAGAAGGAAAAAAAGACGAACACAACAATGTCATTGTTATACCTCTAGGTAACTTTAGATATAACACTTTACCATTTGAAAGTGATAAAATATTGTGTTCATTTTCATTGTTTCTTTCTCAGGCAATGGTTTCTTTATTACAGTTATCAAGACTGAAGTTACAATCAAAGTAAATTAGCCAAGTAGTCATTAGATCAAATGTGCTGTGTGGCTAGTAAAGTAGTGAATGAAAAAAAAAAGATTAAAAAATATACATAATTAGGCAACCAATAGAGGGATATCATAAATATTTTAGAATGGAATTATGTGGGAAAACCTATTATTTTATTAACATTATTGAGAAAAAACAATTGACATTTTTAACAAAACATCAAAAGGCAATATATAGTAACAGTCATACCTACAAACTGTTAGAACAAATTCTGCATATTTATACATCAAGTGAAGCTAATTTTTAAATCTGCATTCCTCTTTCAAAATACAGAAGAAAAAAACAATAAAAATAAAAAATAAAAAAAACAACAGAAGAAAGGTATAATTATCCAACGAACCAAATTGACAGTGGGCTACATTATCATGTGC
>NW_013952480.1:439300-441910 GCF_001266775.1 Austrofundulus limnaeus
ACACACACACACACACACACACACCTCTGTGTGTCTACGTCCATTACACCTCTCCGCACAGAAACACTGACATAGACACACACACAGATGGGTTAGCATTACGTGCCTGCACACCTGGCTCCCTCTTATTGGCATTAAACCTTGGCTTGCTTTCACCTGCTGTTTATAAGAGTGTCAGGATTTTTTTTCAGTCTGACACGCTGACATATGAGTCACTCATGCCCCCCCACATTCCCCTACTTCAAGAAAAATTCCGGTTTTTGTCTCTTGCTTCACATCAATTCAAGGCCTCCAGTCCCCACCAAATGTCTTTTTAATGAAAACTGCTTCATCTCATCACTCACTGAGTGTATAATGGCTCCAGTTTTGCTGCAGGTACCAAGGAGAGGCAGGCATGTCTGGCACAAGAAAGTGCTACCTAGGATCAAGACAAATAACGTGCATAAACCTCTGTGCGCACGCCCCCCGCCCAAAAAAAAAAAAAAAAAACTTGACTATCCAACAAATCCATGCGTGCAATTAGTTTGGTTTCTCCTGCTCCCATGATGAAGAGGAACTGCGCTGGTTGTTTGAGCAAAACATTTATGAGTTAATTCTATCATCAATGACTGTGAGGTATGAAGGAAATCATAGGAACGAAACAAATTCCAATACGTGCACCTTATAATGCCTTAAAGTCAGAATATATAATCAAGACAATGATATTTGTGTAAAAATCCTTGACTGATTGCACTATAAAGGCTAAATCAAGGCACAAGGTCAATAGCCAATTTGCCCCATTTGCTTCTTTTCTTTACTCTTCTTGCTCTAAAAGTTAATGGCAGAAGAAGTAAAGACAAGGGCCTTTAATACATCTGCCATCACTTTTTACCACTTCTCCTCTCTGATCGTTGTCTTTCCAAACCTGCCCTTCCTCTCCCATTGTTCTGTCTTCTCTCTGGGCGCAGGATTTGTTGCTGATCCTGATCCCACACACAAAAAGAGGATGGATAATCAGCTTCCTCTCTCATCCGGTCTGAATTGGCCCTCTTCAGAATTTCCACATGATGCCTCGCCATCTGAAAAYGGACTGTTACCCATTATCCCTCATCTGCTCCGCCACTCAGCCCTAATCTTTGGCTCTCTTATTCCCTTTTCTTTCAGATTCTCCACACCTCCGCACCACACTATACCAGCAGGATTCCTTTAACACCCCCCAAAGTAAAAGAGCTAGGGTCTTTTATTTTTCTAGAAAATGTGGTGTCATTGTACTTAAAACATATACCACCATTTGTTAAATCAGTTGCATATAAAGGTACAGTATATGGCAGTTCACTAGAAATAATGCATTTTAGCTCTAAGCATTAACTTTTTTCTCAAAACCTAATCAATTACTTATGATTTACACAAGGTTGTAGTTTGTTGTCTCAGGAATGATATCTGGCATAAAACAATTGCCATTTTTTTCATGCAAGTTAATTTGCTGTGGAGACCCTTGCAGATGGGAGCAGTTGAAAGAAAAACAACAACCATACTGTAGATTTATTTACAAGCATGAACAAACAAGTTTAATTACATTAGTGTCTTGTTCACAATGGTGGGTAAGAGTGAGGTGGACCAATAAATCTGGACCTAAGCAGCAGTGGTGCTCCAGTTTGTCATGGTGAAGGAGGCAAAGCTTTTGATTTGGCATCAAAAGCCAACCTTCACCTGTGGTCATACTTTGCACATTTTAGGACATCAAATCTCAGAGAAAAACGCTGTCAGGTCTTAAGAAAAATGCCATCAGGTCTTAGGAAAAAAAGCCATTAGGTCTCAGAAGAAAAAAAAACATAAGATCTAAGGAAAAACATATTTGAGGTCCAATGAAAAAGCAGTCAGGTCTTGGCAAAAAGGCCATCAGGTCTCAGAAAAAAACATGCTGTCATGACGTCTTGGAAAAAAAAATACTGTTAGATCTCAGAGAAAACGCCATCATATCTTGGAAAAAATGTTAAGTCTCTAGAAAAATGTAGTCAGATCTAAACAAAATGCTGTCTGGTCTTAAGAAAAAAAATGTTGTGAGGGCTTTTAAAAAATCCCCCCCAAAAAGTGCCATCAACACTTCTAAAAAATGCTGTCAGCGTCRTGTAGCGGTGCACGACTGCTCCTCTTCTGATTAAAAGAAAACTATGTATGACAGTTGTTTACACTTAAMTTTAAAATGTYTGACCAAAGAAAAACCATAGCAGGACTASAGAGAGATGAATATGATTTAGATTTTTATKTCTGTGACTGTACGACCCACAGGAGACACAACGTTAACAGCAGTCATCGTTTCATTCCTCCGGCTTTAGCAGGTCTGACTTTGCTAAAAATGACAGATTTTCTTTTCTGAATCTCTGAGAGCAGGACTGCAATCTCCGAATATGCAAAGCGCTACTTTTTTTTTACTTTTCAATGTCATTTATGAATGGACACTTCCTGGTATGTGGTGCAGGAAATGTAGCCTTATATGGTGTTTTTGGGGTGGTAATTATGTAAATCATATCTCCCCGTGCATGAGCACCTGATACACATTCATCTGTTTACGCAGCTCATTTACACACCTTTCCTGAAGATAGAAGAGTTTTTTGAATCTGACATGGCATG
>NW_013952480.1:441920-448209 GCF_001266775.1 Austrofundulus limnaeus
ACTGAGTAATAGTTACTATCAGTTGCCTATTAGATACTACTTAACCCCAATCACAGTTTTTTCAGTGTAGAAGAGTTTGTTGAATCTGACGTGGCGTGTTCGTACGAACCCTTCGTACGAACAAAAGTAAGGGAAATTTAGGATAAGAATATGAACATGTTCTTGCATGAGGCCCATTGTGAGGTCTTGTTATTAAATGGTATCAGGTCTCAGAAAATAACACCATCAGGACTTGGGAAAAACGCCATCAGGTCTCAGAAAAAAATGTTGTCAAGTCTCAGAAAAAATGTCATGTTTCAAAAAAAAAAAAAAACACTGAAATAATTTGGAAAAAACACCATCATGTCTTGGAAAAAAAACACCGTCATGTCTTGGAAAATGCTGACAAGTCTCGAAAAAAATGTTGTCATGTCTCTGAAAAAATGTCAGGTATTTTTTTTTTCAGATTCCAGTTATAAGTGTCTGAGTTGAGTTTTTTATCCTTCATATTGTGGCCAGGCTAAGCCATACAGATAGGGTAAGGTGAATTCTCCTTCTGAACCCTTTTATCTCCATAATCCAACCTCAAATAAGCAGAAGAGTGGATAATAATTGTTGCTACGAACAAATGACCCTTAAGTTCTGTTGATCAAGAACTTGCTGTACTTGCACTCAGTCAGATCATTTGTAAAATACRTTTTTAATGAACAGTGTTGTCTAACATTACAAAATTGTAAAAAAGAACTAGTTACTGAGAATAATTATGTTTSAATAACAGCATAAGGACAAATATGACATCAATCACTATGACTGTATTAATGTCAATGCCAATTTATTTCTATAGCACAATTAAAAACAACAAATGTTGACAAAAGGTGCTTCAGTCAAGTTCAGTCAAGGACTTATGTCATGAAGAAAACAAAAGTTTAAATAAAACCCAAAGTATCAGCTCTAATTTAATATCAAGGCATGGGTTAGTTTGCAGAAAATTTTATAAGCATTCCTCAGCCTACTGTTCAAGGTTGCCATCATGTAAAATATTAATATGAGTCACATTTGCATAAACAAATGAACAAGAGTGTTATTTTGCAGTAGAATGTTAGTGGGTTTTCAAATATCTCTTCTATACAAGGTGGAAATTACAGATAGTGGAMTATTTTACTCTATCCTTGCATTGTTGATGCAAATCACTCACAATAATGGGCTTCACATGCAAGGGGATRTGTGGACAAATTTTAATGAGAATCCATCAATTATTCAGCTTGGACCCCACCAGTAGAATGACAGACATTGGCAGGTTAGGATCTCTTCCTCAAGCAGGACGTGTTTGCTGCACAACTCAGAGTTGTAAAGTGTCAAATAATACCGTGTTTACTATGAGATAAATACRTGTGGAATATGTTACTGTTTCTTTATAGAAGCTGAAGCGTGGATGAGTTTTGCTGTTTATTTCATTGCAACATGCAGTCTGTTTCGGGAGGTTTTGTTGACGACATAAATTCCCTTCAAGTTATGGTTCAGTGGTGACAAATGTTTTTTTCTGCAACAGACCTAAAAACAATGATGGAAGCTGGAAATAAATAAGAGAAAAGAAATCCTTCTGCCATTTAGCTTTGTGACAAAAAAGGAACTAAAGCCATGAATTAAAGCTAATGTTCATTTTTGAAATTTAATTATATGAGTATAGAAAAATAATGGTTGTATTTAATTTATTCCCCAGATTTTGTGAACTTTTGTATGAACTGCTTTGAAGAGAAAACAAAAATCATGTATATACTCTGTGTAAAGAACAGCTCCAAGGAGCACAAAACATTGTTTTTAATACCTGAGTGAGATTATCAGCCTCCCATCGACTGCAAAGTTTTTCTGGTCTTTGTTCTTGTCTTCATTTTCCTTCTATTTACCTACCCAGAAAAGGAGTCTGTTTGTTGTCAATTACGATTTATTTCTTCATTTTCTGCTTTGGTTTTCTGCTTTCTTGAAATTGGCTGCTATTTATGGTTCTCCCCTCCTCTACATCAAAGACAAAGGAATGTAAACTTTGTTTTTTGTTTTATTTTTAATGTATCGCAGATCATTTAAATTTTGCACTGAATATTAAAAGAGGGAATCCAACAAAGCCTAGTGGTGGAAATGGAAATGATGAAAAGAAGCAAAAAGGGTACAATGTGTGACAATGAAGTAAGAAGTATGCAGCATCTGTAGGTGTGTGAAGCATTGCTGCTGCATACAGGCTTCTGACCCGTGGCTGTATGAGCGTAACGCACACCTCCCTCTTCTCAAACTTCACGTTACAAAATTCATTGCTTGCTTCTTGCTATTCCTCAAGTTGAGCACCAACAGGAATCTGCCATCCTATCCACTCATCAATGATTCACTGTCTTACTCAGGGCAGAACTTTCAACAACACACAGCAATGGAAAGCTCAGATGAGTGTTTGTGCTTGTGTGCTGGCAAAGTGAAAGATTTGCAATTTGCCAACTCAAGACACGGCCAACCCATGAAAAATGGTTCTCCTAGGATCATTTTGGGACCGGCATTAAATGTGGCCAACAGTTGTTATGGTTTGATTCCACAAAAGAATAAATTATTTCAACTGCTTCCAGATAGCAGCGAAAAGAAAAAAAAAGGGATCTAGCCTTGTGAATAATTAAATGGGAGAGTTTGATATTGCAACCAGACTGTTGGTGGATTTGATGAAGGGCCAGCTCTAGCACAGATATCACAGAAATCAAAGCACTCTTTGACATAYGATAGCATGACAGAAGACCTTGATGGGTTCAACACGGAATGCTTGCACCTCTTTTGGTTGGTTATCTAGTCAGGGGCACCTTCTCTTTGTCAGCCAAGGGGAAGAAACCAAATGTTTGATTGCATCATTCAATTTATGCCCGTAGTTCAGATCACCTTTGAGCAGCTTCAGCAAAAATAAAAAAAAGCTTGTGCTTGACCTTAAAAGATTCAAATTTCTATAACCTCAAATGTTTCTTTTTTCCGAAAGCAATATTTAATAGCTCTGTGAATTTATGGGACTGCAATTTTGTTGAAGAGTTTTGACTGGAATTCCACATAAGACGTGTCGTAAATAAGTCGGCAAGGACAAGGCACCTAGGCATCAGTAAAGCAGCTCTTACTGCGGCATCAAAGCTAGCACCATCCCTGTTCTCCCTGCTGATTTTCATCTCAGGTGTTTCTGTCAGCATAGGTGAGACGAGATCAGACATGTCAATCTCCACTTTTTCTAATGCTTTGAGAATAAATCTGATAAAAATCAATGGCTACATTTACATGGACATAAGTAATTGGATTAAATGGCCGTTTGGAATAAAAATGTGTCATGTAAACAGCCTGTTCGGATTATTCTGATCAGATTGAGTTCGATCCGAATGAATATTTAATACGAATGAGTGGGGTGGGTTATGCCGATTGATAATCGGAATGAAGTGCATGTAAACACTTAATCGGATCATCTTATTCTGTTTGTGGAAAACTGACCAGAGTGTGCAGGTCTTCTGACTTTCATGCACAAGGTTCTGCTCTTTTGAAGAGGCGGGGCAGCAGCGCTGTAGTTTCCAGYTGCGCTGTGCCGCGCAGAACTTTTCCTCCTCGCTCTCTTAACAGATAAAAAAGGAGACAAACAGCAGACGTTGCCTTGCAAAAAATAAAAAACACTTATTGCTTCATCTGCAGCTCACCTGGGGAGTAGCAACGTCTCTACCGTTATTAAAAGCTGACACGGGTCCATCCTGAGCACACAGAGGAGCTTTGTTTACATTTCTAACACGGAAGTAGAGCTGAAAGTTTACAACACTGTGCATGTCCGGACTTTTATTCTGAATAAAAGTCTGGTGCATGTAAACACTTGTCATGATCGGATTGTGTCCATGTAAACAGTACATTTGGATTATTTAATCAATCAATCAATCCGTCAGTCAATCAATCAAACAAATTTATTTTGAACATGATGACCATACAAAGAGATAACCATACTTAAACATATTACACATATTAAATACAAAATACACATATTTTTTGACAATAATAATCTCAACAATCCAAATACATTTCAATCTGATCTAAAAAATTTGTGCATGTAAACATAGCTAATCACTAGTTTTCTGTTTTACCATGTGTGACATTATTTTCCTGTTGTTTTCTTTAAGTAAACTTTTTTTTCATGTTAGCTGGATCAGACAAACATTTAACAGTTCAGTGGTTAGCATTGCTCCCTCACATCAAGAAAGTCCTGGGTTTGAGCCCCAGTCTAGACTCAGGATCTTTCTGTGCAGAGTTGGAGTGTTCTCCTCATACTTGAGTGGGTTTTCTCCAGATACTCCGGTTTCCTTCCACAGACCAAAAAACATATAGGTCCTATGATAATAATAATAGGCCCAAGCCTGGAAAAGAGATCTGTGATCTCAATGGGATTTGCCTGGTTAAATAAAGGTTAATAAAATATGAGCTGATTTAAAACAATTGGGTTTTATTCTATTTAAATTTAAAATAAAAATGGAAGAGAAAGTCAGTGAAAAGAAAAGCTAAAACAGTATATTCAGTTGTAGGTTTGAGTTTAATATCTTAAAGGGGGCTCTTTTAGGAGTTTTTGCAAGAGAACTTGTTGCTTTAAATCTACGTTTTACTTTTTTCTGTGACTAAAACGTGCAAGTAAAATGGAATTGAAAGGAAAAAATATCACCCACTTGCGAGCCAAATTTAAAAAGAGATCTTGTGCAATCTCTTAGCGATCAGGGTATTTAATGTGGAGGGCTGTCATAACAGCGGGTGATTAAAAAAAGGGGAGCGGAGACCAAGGAAGAGAAGAAAAAAAAATCAAAGAAAAGGTTCACTTCCAGTATCTCGACAGAAGGTTATTAAAAGATTAACAATGGGTGGGAGCTTGCTGGAGTTAAATTGGAGMCTTATTTCTAGTTCAAACATTACAAAATGCAAGTATTTAAACATCTGGAACAACATGAGTTGAATACATATCCAGCAGTGTCTCTGTCTTTCTGTGAAAACAATTATCAAATATAACAGCCGTGATGGTCTAGTACGATTATCTCTAGAGAGTTGGATCACTCAAGTGGTTATAAACCCTTCCTGAGACACATTCTGTGCCCCCAATGTGCAGCTCTAAYAACGGCTATCTATCTGTCACTTGAAAACAACAGAACTTTGTTTCTATTGTCCCCGGTCACTAGCATCACCCCTCGAGGCCCCTCAGTCTTCTTGTTGGCTGCCACGGTTCGGCCCGCTTGACTGTGTGATCTTCCCCGCAGGCGGTACTTACCCCACACCTCTCCAAAACTGACAGGTGTGTGATTTTAAAAAAGAAAAAAGTCCCAGAAATCATTGCTGCCCAGAGTGCCATGTCAAAGATGCATTATTTCAGAGAAAGAGACAAATTTTGGGCTTCCGTCTCTTTCTTTAGCATTCTGATCCATCTGGCGGCTTAACCGGAACAAACAGAAGGGTAGAAATGACTGAAAAATGAGTCAAATCTGTGAAACTCSTTTTAACAGCGAATGGGACCAGGCCTTGGGGTAGACAAGCGCCACCTCAGGCAGAGTCCTTTATGCTTTGTACTTTAAGGCATTTCTTCCTCTTGAGTGTCTATTTTAGTCATGAATAGATATGAGAGGAAAATGAGGTATTTCCTTTAATTGGAAACTCTAGGTACAAGAGAATATGATCTTTTTGTTCTTTGCCTAATTAGGCTGCATGCATGTAGGAATATGCATTCCGTTCCTACCTGAGTAGAAGTTCAGGCCACCCTCAAGGGGTTGACCCAGTAAAAGTTGCAGGGAGAGAGTGAGCATCTTTGTGCGCTTGGGAATGCCAGAAGTGTGTGTGAGAACCTAACCTGTTCAAAGGGAGAAGGGGGCGCACGCTGAGAGAAAGAAAAACTCAGTTTTGCATGTGAAATGGTGAGAAAATGTCAGCTCCTAATGTGGAAAACTATGTAAAGAACTTCTTTTTCTTGGAAAAAAGGGGCAACATACACACATGAACCTTTGCAGACTGCCACACACCACGTCTGTTCTCTTGCTATGTGGCCCTGAACAGACAGCAGGTCTTTGGGGAGTCCTGACTGGAAGTGTGTGTGTATGTGTGTGAATGTGCAAGGCAGTGTGGATATATTTAATCCTTTGACTCTCGTGTCAAACTAAAGCAGGTTCTGTAATGGAAAGAACAAGGAGCTCTAGTTTCAGAGACACAGCAGATCTAAGAAAAAGTTTTTTTTATTATTTCTCATATCTTTTGTAAGATTTTATGCAAAGACAACTCATATTTTTTGAATATTTTAAGA
>NW_013952480.1:449333-451458 GCF_001266775.1 Austrofundulus limnaeus
ATTATTATTATTATTATTATTATTATTATTATTATTATTATTTGTTTGTGTTTTCTCATGTTTTATGGACCATGAGTCCACAAATAAAGAACATCAGGAGTGTTGAACTCAGGTCCTCAACAGCCACCATGTTTTCCTTATTTCTCTGATCCAATACACCTGATTCAGTGATTCAATTGCCTCTTCAAATTCTGTAAAGGCCTTTTATTCATCCATTCATGCAAACCAGCTGTGTTTGAGCAAGGAAACAAGAAAACATGCTGAAATGTGGCCCTCAATAACTGTAGTTTGACACCTATGAATTGCATCATCATCTAGATTTATTGATTCAGTTACTAGCTGCTCTACAAATTCTACTGACATTAGGTCTGAAATGGCAGATCTCTCCTCTCACAAAAAGATCTGGCAGATCAGGATTGGATGCAGATCAACTCTGGATCTGACTTCATGTTTAAGCAAATCTTGTGATAGATTAAAAAAAATCAGGGCACTTTGGCCACAAGAGTCCTCAACAAGGCACAGTTAGATTTTAAAAGCATATGCAGAGTGTTGTTTCTTATTATCATAACAGTGTTAAAAAAGGCATGTGATGAGAAGTTTAAAACAAATCACTGATTTTAGAAAGAAAACCAAAGAAGATATTTCTCCATGGCATGGAAAAATTTTGGTGTAAAGTTAAAAACTTAACATGTAGTCCTCTACCCAGATGCCTAAAGTCACTTGTGAGTCATGTATCTGCTTCACTATTTCATCATCCTCTTAATTTTATTTTATTTTCTTTCTCTCTCTGTCTTTTATACATATTTCAAGAGCTGCCTCCTTTTCTGCCACCAAGTTACAGAATCAACAATTTTCTAAGGGAAGTCAGCCAGCCATGGAGAGACTTTCTGTAAAATTCTGTCAATAGAGTCGGTCCCTTCTCATCTCAGAGATATATTAGAGAATAAAAAGAGCCGCTGATGCTAAATCATTCAGTGCAGCAAAGTTGCTTCATGTTGASTGGATTTTTTTTATTTATTTGTTGCAAAAACTAAAAAAAAAAAACGTTAAGAAGTTGGATATATTTTTGATTTACTTGCAAGCATTTTATTTTAGACTGAATGATACATAAAAGTATGTATTTTGGTATCCATTAGAGCATTTAGTTTATTTCATTTTTTTACTCTCAAGATGTAAAATGAAATCAGTCACAATAAGAACTGTGCTGTTAAAACTAAGTTAACATAATTACTTTGACTTGTGTACAGGAGTCAGAACAATGAAAAAGTATAGGCTACAACAGTGTTTGAACTGTGCATGAAGCTCCACAGTTAAAGTCTCTGTTATCGGTATTAATTTAAATTTTTACACGAGAGAGTGAAGAGCAGCAGGTAAGAAAAAAAAGAAGGAACAAACATAAAGTATCATGGAGATTTGCTTTAAATACTCCAAAAAGATTGGCTGCCAAGTTAGCATGTTGCCTCGGAGTCTGCTGTAGACGTTCACATTCAAACGTGCCAACCATCTGAGACGGTGGGGTGGGGGATCACTTGATTATTTTAGACCTCCAAGTGTGCACAGGATGTGTGAAAACAGCTTAATAGACCTGTTGCAACTGAAGACCCACGCATTTTTCTACAGAGGAGATGGAAACAAACAACAAAGCAAAAGCAAACTTGGCAAAAACAAAATAAACATCATGTTAAAATAAATAAATAAATAAATAAATAAATCTTTGTTTGAAAAATATAGCTCAAAACTGAGGAGAATTGTGAAGTAGGGGTTCTGCAGTCACTAAGTAGGAGGTTCTTGGTGTGTGAGAGGAGTTTGTCTAAACATGACTGGTCTGTTTGACGTTTGTGGGAGGAGTTTGTTAAACGTGTGAATGGTCGAATTGACTAGTTTGGGTGAGTTTGGGGAAGCCATGGCGATTCAGTTGGATGAGCACCAGAAGCTCAGGGGAAACATATGTATATTAATATTAGTTATAACTCGAGACAGGAAGATGCTAGTTGCACCAAATTTGAAGTCAATATATTTTGTTTACATGTTCACAATTTTATTTTTATTTGAGACAATGGGCCTCATGCAAGAACATGTTCATATTCTTATTCTAAATTTCTCTTACTTTTGTTCGTACAAAGGG
>NW_013952480.1:452996-456159 GCF_001266775.1 Austrofundulus limnaeus
CACACACACACACACACACACACACACACACACACACACTTCCAATTATAACACATTTTAACCGCTGGCTGTATCTGAGCTGTCTGATTCTTCTCATGTTCATTTAATGAGCGAGTAGCGGGCACATAGGGGGGCCAGTCACATTGTATTGTTATAGGCTGACTGAAGCAAAAGACTTTATCAAAATCAATAAATGCATAAGGATCTAAACAAGGTCTGTTTGGCAGGTTAATAGATTGTGGCTCCAAAATCAATGATGTATAGATGCTCTAGACGTGATTTTAAACATACACACATAATACACACTAGACTGTTTTCTAATATGGTCATGAATGCTGCTGGTCGAGACACGTTAATATGCTTGTTGACATCCAGCACAGGCCTTATTTTCCAGCCATTTTTTTTCCCTGCATTTTTCATCAATGCGAATGTGGCATGAATAGTATAAATGTCACAGTTGAGCATGATCCTATTCCTGACAAATAMTGTGGAAAAACGCCCAAGGTCACATCCTATTGTTCCCTTTTTTAAAAGGGTGGAAATGTAGATATAGTGCTTGTTTATTGCAACATGTGACCCTGAATAGGCTGTGCATATTAGGTTAAGTCTTGCCTCACTTTATGATTGCTCTGCCATTTGCACAGCCCAGAGGTACAATAGTGTACGGGCAATCGGATTTTAAATGACAAGCTAACGYACGAGTTACGGTCATTGATAACATTAAAGAATACTGCTGATTTTTTAAAATGATACCATATTTAAAAATTTGGTGGTTGTGGTTTTTAAGCCTCATAACCTTAAATAGCACTTTTATTTATTTTTTATTTATTTATTTATTCATTAGACCTAGATTCCTAAAGATGGTTACTTGTGAAAAACAGGCACAAGTGTGCTGTATTTATTTATTTATTTATTTATTTTTTGTAAATCACAGCTTCAATTTCCAGGACACTGAGATAGCAAGTTTTATTAAGTCCTTACATCATAAACAGCAGGCTATCAGGCATTGTTTCTTTGTCACAAAAATGGCTACAACTCTCTGTTTTACAGATAGTGAGGAAAAAAGATTGTGTTGTAGTCCTTTGTTAGTGGTCATTTCCAGCACTAATRGATGGTATAAAGACTTTCAAAACTTTGGTGTTATCTGTTTCTATTAGCACGGACCAAAGGACACATTTTAAATAAACTTTTGTTATTGCTATTGCCACGTGTTTTAAGCTTTTGGTACCGCTAGGTTCTGCCAATCAGGTGCTTGTTGTAAGTTTTATTTCCAAAAAGCAAAGAAATGTTCTACCAAACACTAGCCTAGTAAAAATTAGCCCATTGTTCTTCACTTTGCTTCGTACTGAGGGTCTGGAACCTCGACTATTGATAAAGAATTTCTTGCTAGTGGCGTGGCCTCTATTGAAGTTTAAAATGGTTGGATCTTATTTTACCCGATTGCTATTGTTTGACGGTGATGTATGTAGTGCTGCAGCTCAACCGAGAAGGAAGCTACGCTAAGAAGCTAATCAGAAATTGTGTGTGCTGCAAACAACCCTAAGAGAGAAGTACCGAGCCAAATGAAGTGGCTGTAAATGAGTGCTGCAGGCTTTGCAAGCTAAATGATTGAATTTGGAATTCTTGTCAACATGGACTGAATGGCTTTATTCACTTCCTCCGCTGCCATTGCTAATCCCTAAAAACATGTACAATAGGTTGCCTCCAGGCCCAGGCCTCCCTTGAAAAAGAGATCTGAGATCTCAACTGTACTTGCCTGGTTAAATAACAATTTAAAAAAATAAAATAGCTAAACTACAGGCAGACTAAAACAGCACAGAAAATCGTCGTCGTCATTCGCAACTCTTGTTTGTTGATTGGTCCGGTTGAATTTCTACAGGAGAAATGTTTGTCTAAGGGTGAAACCCCAGAAAGAGCTGTGGAGCGAGATTAGAATGGAGCAGAACTGCATCAGACAGCAATGGCCAGGCTAACCAAATGTAAATTTACTGACTTTGTAGTAGGTGCGTCTCTGAAAACAAAAGGTGAGGCGGAGTGCACAGTTGTGGATATTTATGAATCACTTTAATTTGACAACATGATGATGGTGGTGAGTGATATGCATTCTTTCAAGGCCATTATTTGACTCTTTATTATTTTAAAAAATGACATTGTAATGCTGATTTTAAATCMTTTTCTCAAAACAGACAGCAATTCCAACAAGCCATTTGTTGCAGGCCTAAATGAAGTAGAAGCTCACATCTTAAAATACACAACCAAGATAATGGGGAAAAAAATCACAAAATTCAATATGTCATTTTAAATAAAATATAAGAAAAATCTAATATTGCAGGACAGGTAATATTAAAACCTGATATTTAAGCCTCTCCCTGAGATAAAGTCTGTGTTATTTGCCATTTAAAGTGAGTAAATCTCTGCAGTGACAGCAGAGCACATGAACCTCACAATGCTCTAAAGTCACTCATTTCTTTCTCAGGCTGTCAAGTAGCTCCCCACGCCCCTCAACCCCCATGAGCTCTGCTTTTTACCTACGTGTCACCTTAGCTGTCTGATACCGTGTTTCTGTCAGAAGGTCAGTCGGAACTTTTTGCTTTCCAGCAATCACCAAAGCCTTTCTTCACCTGTGTGAACTGTGCCTCCAGCTGACTAGGCTTTCCTTCACTCAGCCATTCATCCATGAGTTAGACAGGTCTTTTTCTTTATTGTATGCTTTCACCACTATGACATCATAAAAGATTAACAACAGGCTGTGAAGTAACAAGTCGAGATTGGTCACATTGTTCTGTGAATGTTTAATTCATTGTTTTTAATTTGATATTGTTAGCCTCAGTTGTGTCTGTGGTGGCAAGATTTACCAAGAATGCAGAAACATGTTGGAATAAATGCACAGAAAGTCTGCGTGTATGGTCGTCAAATGATTTAATTTGAGCAACAACAGAGCAGAAGTCAATCAAAGAAGTCTTTCGTGTTGTGGCTGGCTCGTCAGCGCAGAGCAGCCGATACTATAACATCATGTGACATGCTTACAACCAATCACAGTTCGTCAACTGTGAACCATCTAACCAATGACAGGGCTGTCAGCCTGGAAACACCTTATCAAAATAGAAAGAGGTCATGCATTGCTGGAGTCTTGAAGTCTGGRCCGATAAGAGTAAAACAGCCG
>NW_013952480.1:456195-462555 GCF_001266775.1 Austrofundulus limnaeus
GTCAAGGTAGAACAGATATAAATAATTAGTCCATAAAATGTCCAAACAATATGCTCTTCTTTAGCAGCTGAACTTAAAAAAATACACAGTAAAATAATTTTACTCTTGCCAACTCAGCCAACTGGTTAATGAAATGCTTAATAAATTTGGTTATGAAAATTTAATTTTATCATCCAGGCCTTCAGTGATGATCCTACCAGTATCTTTAAGAATTTATTTTTTTTATTTGGCTGCCTTCCACCATGTATTAGCTGACAGCACTGAACCCATACGTTGTGGGCATAAGAGCACAGCTTGACTCTTCTGAGATGGATTCTCTTTCCATTGTGATCCCACAGATCTTAAGAGAAATGCAATTACTTGAAAATATCTCGGCCTCTGCTGCGTAAATTGGACATTTTCGTTACGTATCTGTCACTAATAAGACAAATCAAAATACACGGTGAAGACCAGATGAACAAGAGTCAATAAAAGCAATATCAAAGACCACTAAAGCTGTTTTTTTTCTAACTACAAGCCTAATTTATTGTGCACAACTTCAGGCTGGGTGTCCTTGATCTTATATAGATGGTATCAGTTTYGCCTGTGATCTCCTCATCAGAAGAATACTGCAGATTGTGCCAATAATTTAAAAACAACTCTGTTCAAACTTCTTTTTTTTCCCAATGTGCCTATGCATGACTGATTGTGACATAATAAGGACAATGCTCTCTCAAAAACTTAGCATTATACAAGTTCACTAGAGGTTGAATGAATGCAGCTAGACAAATATTGAGCAACTATGCTGGAATTGGTAGTTCAGAGCTTTTGAAATAGAGTTCTGTGGAAAGGGAATAAATTATTATTATGTTACCTGTTGTAGATTTGAATAATGTTAAGCTGATTTTTAAACTAACTGATGAACTGACAGCTGGGGTGGGGGTATTATGAAAAATTTGCATACTCAGAGTGTTGCTTTGACACATTCATGCATGTTTGAGAAATCCTTGAATCTCTTGGGCGTAAACACTTGCTGGTACAAAACACTGCCTATTTGTACCTCAATCTGCAGCCAGGCTCTCGCCCCACAGAGCACCCCTCCCCTGAAGAATTGTTGTGAAGACGTGCTGAAGTGGAAGTGTCCAAAATGGTAGGAGGTTCCTAAAGAAACTGAGGACAATTTCAAGGCATTTTGATAAGATATGATGCAAAATCAGATTTATTTCTGRTACTGTATCAGATTATTTAAATAAACTTGCCCATCCAGCCTTACATGTTGGAGCCATAGTCTGACCCAGAGGAGAATGCAGGCAACAAAATTGGTTAGTTGGTAATTACAGACCTTATTTAAAAGTTCCGTCACAAAGACTGACAGAATAATTCAGAAAACATCATAGAAAATAGAGAAAACTGAACAAKTTGAAAATTATGACCCAAACAGAATATAAAGGCATTGATACCACACCGGGAGAAAGTAAATTTTAATTTTCTACACTCCTAGAGACTCCAAGTACACAACAAMATGTATGTAATGGCTAAAAATGAGGATTTTGCATGAGACTTTATTTTCAAAATTTAGYCTCATTAATAAAAATTTCTATTATCACCTATCAACATGAAAGAGTTGTGAACATGTAACTATATGTRTCTGTATGTGGTTGGTTTTCTGTTTGTTGGCTAAATGTCTTATGAACTGGAGGACTAACTTCAATCAAACATGTTTTATCTTRTGATTAGAACCATCATAGATAAATAAATCAAGCTTCATATATGATCCATGTATAATAATTACTAAGCGATGGATTTTAACAAGAAGCACATCCACAAAAAAAAACCTTGATGCTTATTCATAAGGGTTGCAAATCAAAGAGGCAAATAATAATTAGACCAGAAACAGAGAGCAGTGATTCGCAAGATGTGTATTCAACCTTGAGTTCAAGTGACAGGCAGTCATTTCCACAGATTTTACATATTGATCTTAAATTGAACCCTTAGGGGAGAATGTGATTAATGTTTCCCTTTAAAGGTCTTCTGATTGTTTGACCTGATCTTCCTCCTCTGGTAACCAGTCTAACCAATTATCTCAAATCAAACATTCAGCATCAGTTGTCCCTTGTGGCTGAAGCTGTCTTAAAATAACACAAGTCACAGTTATTTTTTTTTCTTTGCCTCATAAATGTGATCATCAGGCTAGTGTGGTCACACCTCACTACACTTTTTCAAAACACACTCTCAGAGTCTTGCCAGGGGGAGGTGAGACACCTTCCTCCTCCTGTTCTCCTTCACCTCCCCTCTTCTTCTCTGTACGGGGTACCAGTGTCCTGCGTGGTGTAATATATCAGTGTCTGACATCAGGTGCAACACCTCAGTTAATAGCTGCTGACTGCTCCTATAAGCTATACTTTAGGGGAAAACAAAATCACAGGCTGCTGAGACTGACAKCCGAGGCGCAAGAGAGCCTCTGCCCCCTGAGCTTCTTCCTGGCTCCGAAACTCAATTTAACAGGCATATCAAAAACACCTAAATGCCTCAAGTTTTTCTGTAGTCAAGTAAATACTGCAAATTCTGTTGTTATTGCTGATGTGCTTGTGGTTGTAGCTGGTTTATACTTCAACAAGATTTGAAACAGCGGACCAGTGATTACATCATTTTGGACATCTTTGACCACCATCAGCRGACAAAGTGGGTGAAGTGTCTTGCCCAAGCTGAGCTGCATCGATGCACATCTGGGGACAATGTACATGACAGGGTGTCACCAGGGGGGGATAACAGATGGAATCTACACAATTTTTGTCATGTAACAACATCAACAAGATGCCCACCATGAAGTATAAACCAGCTTTTAGGTTAGAAGCGAGGCTAAAACATTGCCATTTTCAAAAGGTTGCATTTTTGTCGTCCACATAAAAATGCAAGGGTGGTATTTCAGCAATTTTTTTTTCACCTGGATTCTGTTAAAAATATTGAAAAAATGGAAGGTAAATATAACATTTTGTAGCTATGAGTACTAGTGGAGCCAAACTCTCGGGGCGGTTGTGGCAGAGTGGTTAGGGGAGTCGTCCTGGAACTGGAACGTCACCGGTTCGATCCCCTGTCCAACAGTCTCAGTTGTTGTGCCCTTGGGCAAGACACTACACCCCTAATGCCTCTGATGTCCCATCAGTGCATAAATGTGATTGGCACTGATTAGTCTCCATAGCTGATTGTAGATGTTAGCTTTGTAGAGACATAATAGAGTGCTGTGTGAATGAGGGCACAGATTGTAGTGTGAAGCGCTTTGAGTGTCCTGGATGGATAGAAAAGTGCTATTTAAGWACGATCTAACTCTTCTGGGTCACAGGTCAACAAAGAACACACTGAACATGCTATGAAAATGTCTTTAGAATTGTACAAATACAACAAGCTCAAAAAGCAGATTTATAGCTAAGATATTTTTGAAAAATCTTATCTATGATCATAAAGGAAAGTTTAACAGGAATCAGCAAATATATTGGGTCTGTATAAAAATGTAATTAACGGTTAAATATGTTTRATTCAGTGGTGTTTCCAATTGGCCTCGCTTTGTGTATTTATAACAATTTTTAACTATGAAATGATCTATTGTGAGAACAGAAGTCTTGAGGGTCGTAACACTACACATTACCTCCCAACATGCATTAAAAAAAGGCAGTAAAGTTTTTTTTTTTTGCTCTGTCCCTTCGTTTCTCCCTCTTCCTCTCTAATGGACATCATTCATCCCTGACTCAGTTGTTGTATCTTGCGGTGCGTCAGGTTGCTGTGCACAGAAAGGAGTGTGGCACTTTGGCGAACATCCTCTTATGTATTTCTCTCCGTGTTGCTCTTCCTGGGAGGTTTTTCYCATCTTTTTCTCTGCATGCCTTACGCTTACAACAACTCACATAAGGCCATCCCTTTCCTTCTCACAGCTTTCCGTTCGTGTTCTGCTTTTGTTTTTTCCCCCTACCTCTCATACTGTTCAATAACATTTGTCTCCACGCCTCCTCAATTTCTTTTCACCATTTGATATCCAAGAAAAAAAGAAGAAGAAGAAGAAAAAAAGATTGACCTGCTATTTTTGTGTGAACCATGTGAGAAKCATAACTTTCTTATCTCCCAGAAGCAAATCTGATACATCCTTATTTGAATATCTTTAGAATAAAACTAAACTTTCATGTCTCCCTTGGCAATTGTGGTCAAGTACCACTGAGAAAATAATTGTTTCTTGAAGTAAGTGGTTGCTTGGATGTATGCATGACTAACAGTATTAATTAGACATGTGCAGAACTGCAAGTTCTACACATGTAACTGTGTTTACTTTGCTTATTTGGAACCCCCTGCGTCCCTGATTGGCTCAAGCGCTGATTACCCACACCTGCATAAGTTTGGCTCATCAACCTCAAGGCTTCTTAAGGCTGTGCCGAGGATCATCTCGTCGTTGAAGCATCGCCTCATTTTGAAAGTGACCCTCAGTACGTTTTGCCTTGAAGACCAGACCAGAACCACTCACCAGGACTTTCATGCGCTGCCAGTTTGCCTCCCACAACCACTGTAAATATATCTTCACCTGCAAATACTCACCTGTTGATCCCCACTTTTGGACCAACTCATCCAAGCCTCGTCTCCTTCCCCAGCATGTAAGAACCCCTCTGAATTACTTACCTGCAAAAAACATTACTGGATAACTTGCAAATACTCACCTCTGCAAAACCCCTGTTTCAGGTCCCATTCCCATTTGTCCAGCACCTGTAAAATAAAATCACTTACCTTTTTGCACATCCTGCCTCAGCCTCTGTTGGTCAATTCTATCTGCTCACATCGACCTCCACCTTTAAAACCTGATAAAACTCTGAAAAGGAGCTGAAAAAAAGGCAAAGACCGGGCAAACTATTATGAGTAGCTAATTGCATTGCACCTCATCGATCCCTAACCGTGTCTTAGTCTCACTTCTAAAACTTTCTCAAGCATAAAGATATTAATATCAGCTCTTTGTGTGCTCTTTCCTTAAGTGCTCTCTTTCCCCACTGCTTTAGCCAAGAATAAAAGCACTGAGTGAGTAAAGYCTCTCCACTCTCCTCACTCCACACATTCCATCTTGGTTTGTGCCATTCCCCCTTTAAAGCCCCATACTCCCTAGCTCCTCTTTAATGCCCACCTTCCTGTAACGACTGTCTTCAGCTTGGCCCATTGGTGAGGAGAAGTGTCTGTGTTTGTGCTCCTTCGTGTATAYGCATACCCAGGCTGTGAGGACGAGGACTCAACGGAGACTAAAAAATTCCTATTGAAAATGGTGTCACATACTCCGGTCTCATGTCTGCGAACAAATCACCCCTGCTTCATTTATATTACCCACCCCATATAGCCCCGAAGGCTTTATCTGCTAAATACCCTTCAGTTTGAGATCCTACAGGTGAGCCTGTGTGTAAGTTTGCTGTGTAGCATCAAGGACATGTTGCACAGGGAGGTAGATGATAAAAGATACTATTAAAACAGCATTTGGGGCCTTTTCTTAGTAATGAAGAAGGAGGAATGGCACTACTCACAGAGCCAGCAAATAAATAAACCTGCAACTTGTTTGGATTTGGAGCAGCAGAATCTGGTGCTGTTAGAAAAAAACATCTATGTGGTTAAGCACATATTCCAACTGTGTGGTGTGTGTCATTTAGTGTCTTGCCACTAATTTTWATCAGCACACCTTTGTGCCACAGGGTCAAATCTATTTATATGGGCTCAAACATGTACATAAATTCACCTGTTTTTTTTAATAAGTGGTGCTGAGGGTTCCTGACTCCCATAATTTGACAAGGCCAAGGCCTATTAACCTCTTGTTGGTCATTATGATTGACAGGTATTATCTCTTTGGAGAGAGAGACAAATGGACAAAGAGGGGGGTGACCAATCCCCCTTTTGATAGCCAGACAATATAAAGATTGATCTGTTTGGCCACAATGACAAGATTAGGCTTTCAAACCAGTTGTTTTTCAGCTGTAAATCTATGTGTTCGCCTGCACAAATCTCTTATTCTTTCTTTACTTTTTGAAGAAAGTTTTTTTTTTTTGAATTATACATTTATGGGTAATTAATTCACACTTGTGAACTTCTGGGCTGCTCACTCATCAGCCCTGCTGCTGACTTCTATTAACACTCAGTGCAGCCACCTCTACTGTCAATAGCACTGAGATGTGAGATGTTATATGTTTGACTGTTTTTTTAGTCCAGTCTGGCTTAAAGCAAACTAAGCTGCTGTTTAGGCCCCCATAGCCACTAGGAGGCATCACGATGGCTGCACAGTAAATTGTATTGACTCACTGCTGTATAAACCTGCAACATGGGCCACAGAGCACGCACGAATCATGTGTTCATCAACGGAAAGTATATATATAT
>NW_013952480.1:469105-476833 GCF_001266775.1 Austrofundulus limnaeus
ATAGTAAAACAAGGTCTTTGTCTGCAATGATTAGACATGTTTTTTTTTTTTTGGTATTACTGTCATTAGTGATTATCTCAATTTCGGCTTAAAGAATTCACAAAATCCTACACACTGTGCCTTTAATACAAAAATGAATGGACAAAACACAACAAGATGAGTGCACTCAGTGAATTTAAGTTGATCAAAAATAAACAAGATCATTTATTTATTTACAGAATCAAATAAATCACTAATGTACTACTGATTGTGAGATTAAATTCCTATAAAAAGTTTAACAACAATCTTTGAGGTTTAGATGTTAATAAACCATTTGTTTGTGGCACTTTTTCTTAAGTTTAGGCAGGGCATGAGTTTAAGATGGAAGAAAGGAGGAAGAGTGGTTAGTTCATTTAACGTTAACCTTTAAATAATGTGGATTTTAACCAGAAAGGGCGGATATCTCTCAACAAATCCAGCCAGACCTCAGGTACGCTCAACAATGGTCAGCCTTGACTGGGGACCACCACGGCTCAAGTTGGAGGAAAGGTTGTCTAACAGGTGAAGAACTTCTTGGAACTTCGTCTGTCAGACAGGACACTTTCAAGGCGTTTCACGTTACTCCTGTGTTTTCTCTGGGCTGCTTTGCTCGAAGATCAGAGGTGAAGCACTTTTGGTATCCGTCTCAAAAATAAAAAACCTCCACTCGGAAGTTTCAAAACAAAAGTTCCTCTGTGAGTAACTTTGGTTTAAGCTCAAAATAGACAAGACCGAGTGTTGGTCTGTCCAGGCTGGTTCCTTCAGAGCCAGCTGCGCTGTCGTGAAGCACCAGAGCCTGCTTTTCAGCTCAACTTCGCAGACACACATTAGTTAAGAGTAGTTAGTTTTAAAAAAGAGGAAGTGTTATTGAGCACTTCCAGGTGTTGTTTATCTTAAACAAAAATGTGATGTCTGCACAGTAGTACAGTCTGTTTTGACCTGCTCTCTCCTGAGAGCACTTTAAAGAAAAAAGAATGATTTACTAAAGCCTTAAAAGTGAATTATTTCATACAGAACATTCATTATAATGATTCAGATGAAAATTATTATAAAACATTTCAAAATAAAGCTTAACTATAATGCAATGTTTAGTTAAGTAAAATATTTAAACTTAAAAATCTATAATCAATTACTGTGGTTTCACAGCAGTTCAAGCGGTGATTTACATCATAGCACAATAAAACATTGTAATAACATTCTTTTTGAAGTTTCTTTTTATATATTCATGAAGTTATGAATAAAAGATGATTATTCTATTTATTATCAGATTAATTAGAATAAAATATCTCTACTGTTTAAGAAAACATGTTAGGACTTTAAATGAACAGCGTTTTGTCTATCTGAAGGAGGCCTTCTGTGTCCAAGGTCAAAGACAGGTGGAACGGTCCATTCCGCCCCAGGTGACCACTAAACATTTATGTCATGAAACTTGTTTGCAAAATCTTTTCTTCAGAACAATCAGAAATGTTAGCTTGTCAAATTAAACTAACTGTCACGTTCCCTTGTCGTGACAACACCTCGTTCACCCTCACACTTTAGGCTATGTTACACTTTACACTTTAAATTGTGATTTTCAAAACCTGAGAGACCCCACACATGACAGATATAACAGGTTTGGTCCTACAGTATGTGGTGTACAGCCATATTGCAAAGACAATGCACCATGAACAAACTGCACTCACAAACATTCAGATGTCAGAAGGGAAATCTTGCAAAACCTCTTGAGATCACACATGAGTYCAGAGTAAATAAACATGGCAGATAAGGGAGAAACAACGGTAATAGTTTGTGGACCCTTTCTAACAGAAAATGAATAAAACAAAAATATGTCTCTGACGCCCACAGGACCTTCTGGTGCACCATGGCACCAGTTTGGATTCCCCTCTGTGTTTCTGTCACCTTGGTTTCTGATTGGCTACAAGTCAAATTTAACCATTTGCAAGCTTGTTTGTCTTTTGTGCAGTATATGACCAAACATGGCAGGAATATCTCATAAGATTATCTTCAGAGCCATCACAATAATTGAGGCATCTTAAGATTGTTTGAAGGACAAAATCAGGTCAGAAATCATCATGCAAACCAGGCATTAGCAGTAAACTATTGTACGCTATGTTCAGACTTTTTTTTTTTTTGCTCTCGGAGTAAGATGCTTTTTCCTTCTCTCCTGCCCTTCCTTATCTTCCCTGCTTTGCTGCTTGGAGCCTTTGCTACGTTTTCATCCTAAACCAGAAATTATGGACGTTTTTATGGATTTGGTTAGCTGGTCTCTTAAYAAATTTTTGGAGCAAARTTTTTTCTTCTTCCATGGGAGGACATGTCAAAGGTGGGACCTCTGTTCTTCTCTGTTCTGGATACATATCTGGATTCCGATCACTGGATTCTGCAGATTGGCCTGGTGGTCTCCTGGTGTTCTACAAAACAATGTCGGTGGATTTTCATTTCCTGGCTGACTGACCAATGTGATGGATGGCCGTACTATCAGAACTTGGACATTTGCCTTGAGCGAGCTGGACTCGATCTGCTAGCGGTTCTGCTGTGTGTCGCGGGCCGGCTGTGGTTCCTGGACTTGCTGGCCAGGTGGAACTGATCTTGGAGAAAGCTGATGGATCGGCTTGGCAGAAGTTGTCCACTCCATTTGCATGATTGGATTCACCACCTTGAGATGTACCAGCAGAACACTAAAGCAGATGGAAAACTGTTATCRTCTGCCTGACTCTTCTGTTCCCAAAACAACTGATTACAGATTTGTCTCTCCTCTACAATGGTCTTGAAGAGCTGTTGGACTAAATTCTTCCTGGATGCTGATGTCGACTAAGGCTCTGCCCCACAACTCCCCCATCTCTCACCCATCTGATCTGGTTCCTGGACAGGCTGAAGGCCGCACAGAATGAACAGTTAAMATCCAWATTTTGAACTATGGCTGTGCTGGTTCTGGGGACTGGATTCTTCGGGCTCATTCTTCAGATATTCACAAAAGCAAACAAGACTCGTGGCTTCAGATACACACACCCCTAAACTCACTTACTCCTCTGGCTAATAAATCTGCTCTATGCAGAGTTTTTTTTTTTTTTAATAAAAACCTTAGTGTGTCACATTGTTGATATAATAGGATGTTTTGTTTTGTTTTGTTTTTACTCATCTTCCCTTGTGTGGTTTTTAGTTTTTCTGTTAACGGTTGCGCCTCTTCATGATGTCTTCATGAAGATGATCCTTGCTCTGTGCAGGTTCAGTGGCAGCATGATCCAGGGCACCTGTTCTCCTATGTTTGTTCTTCTTCTGAATGGGTGTTCTGAACTGTAACTTAACTGTTACCTAATTTCCCTCTGGGATCAATTAAGTATTTTTGAAGTGAATTGAATTTGAAATGTCATGGCTAATTTTTAATAAACAATTCCTAATTACTTTAATTCTTAAAAAAGGATAGCAGAACAAAAATATTCTTATGTTCCCCAGATGTCCAAGGCCAGTCTTGATTGTGCATCAAGCACTTAAGCAACGTAACTTCAGTTCTGGATGTTTCCTTATATCAATGGGTTTTAGCTCTAGAAGGCAAAGTAATGATGACACAAATGCYACATTTGAATATTGATTTAAACTTTGGCTACACCGTGTATTTTCTAACCAGCCTTCCTGCTTACATCTGAAAGTGTACTTTTGATAACGAAATCAAACATTTTTCCCAAAGAGCAAGTAACAACCAGTAGGCAGCATTTCTGTCTGCTAACAATTAAATTCAAAGTAAGCTAGTTAGAGGAAGAGACTGTAGGAAGGAAAAACACAGCATGTTTACAAGCAATTTCAAATGGTGGGAAATGAATATTTCAGGTGTTTTGTTCTCTTTTTAGCAAAGTGGGGAAAACAATACCCACAGTAAAACCAGTGTAGTGCACAAAATGAACACTTCTGCAAAATCCAGGCCAATTTACAGTATTGTCAGTCCCTTGCATTATTTTCTTCTAACAAGTAAAGTTTCTTTGCACAATTTAATTCATATTATGAGAACTGATTAAATTATACAGTGATGTTTTTTATGTAATTTATTTGTGTCATGACAAATTATTGAGTAATGATTGAAAATGTATTTTATCCTGACTATCTCTTTGCCTTTATCAAGTTGTATTTAATTCAACACTGAGTCCAAGTGAATGTTTGAGTCAAACTCAACCAGAAAAGCACAGACAGCCATACAACACAGATTTGGCTGTGTTGGCTGCAAAAATACCTAAAAATTGCTTTCTTGCACCAGTTTCTATTTTACCAACACATTGTACATTCATTCATGGGCAGTYTCGGGGAGAGAAAATAATTTATTGCAGTTCAAATTAAAGGACATAACTTTGAATTTGCTCATAAGTTTGCTCATTTATGATTGAAAATGGCTCTGGATTTTTGTCTCTGTCTGAACTGTAGGCAGGCTGTATCGTTGCCACAGAGGGGCTAAAGGAGCGATGCAGCAATAAAAGATTGCGAGAACAGCTGTGAACTGGTTTCAGTTAAGAGGCAAGATGAATTCAGCTTGGAGTCTGGCAGGGGTAAGGTGGGATGTGAAGAAGTGGGAGTGTGGGGAGCAAAAAAAAGGTGTGTAGGGGGGGTTACAAGGTCGAGGAGAATGGTGGCAGAGGGAGGTGGTTGGAGTAGGCAGAATGCCTTGCTGACCACAGATAAAGATGGGTACCTGTGGGTGGTGGCACTTAGTGGTTGTTTATCTCCAAAAACACTTTTCCCTGCAGAGARGATAAAGCACACAAAAGGCAAAGACAATATTAGGAGTATATACGCAATACGCTTGTGTTTACTGAAGACACTCTTTGTTTTTTTTTATTAAATATGTTCTTTTTTAACACATATCTCTAAGTTCGGTTCCTTGAGAAGAAATGAAACGATCAAAAGATGAATGCTTCAGATCAGCTATAGTTGTGTGCCTTGTCACTCATTGCAATTTAAATGGAAGCTGTTTAATCAATGTTGGCACCACCCTAGTTCAATGACTTTTAAGTTGTGATTTAATGGACAATGTCTAGCTAAACTCAAAAGTTCCTAATAAATAACAAAGTAAAAAAAGTTTGTTTTCCGATTTGTTAGACCTGAGTACAAGGTGAGCTGGCTGGGTCAGTTTAATTAAACGTTGCCCGGCATAGTTATTGATGACCATTATGAATAGGCTAATGATGTCAAACACATGAGGGCAGAACAAAAGATTGCTGCTAATATCAGGCATGCCTAATGTACAACACTGAAAGTGGAGAGTTTAATTTGTATTGATGCTCAGCCTCGCATGAAAAATACAGTTCAATTTAGTTTTTGATTGGAAAAGCCACATGTATTGTTTAGATCCATGGATGTGAGCAAACATTAGAATGTTAGCATACCATTTTTTTTACTAGAGGGGATCATTTTACCCCATTTTGCAGCCATGACAATTATAGACAGTATCGAGATTAATGACCAAAAGTTACAAATAAATGCAAAAACATTTGCATCAAACATTTTGTTGCCCACTTTTTCACATTTGCTACAAACAGCCATTTTGACTATACACATACACTGGCTTCATCCATACCATCCATATGTCTTCTTGCCCCCCCCCTTATAACAGTTGCATTTTGGGACCTTTCTTTTCTTCTGTTTTTGTTGGGCCAAGATGTACTTATTTAGGATTTATGAATTCCGTGCAGCAAAATCCAATATTACCGACCACAACAGGTCATTTTTAGGCTGCAGCTCTACTGGAATATTTTTCCAGCATCTTGTCAAAAAAAAAGTCTCAGTCCCTTGTAGCCTAATATTGATCGCAGAGCTCATTCACTTCTGAATCCTTCATGTTTAACAGCATATGCMCCCTCCCACCCCAAGCCAAATATCGAAACATTCTTGTTCTGGAGTGATGCTGAAACTTGTTACAAGTTTATAATCATTTGTTTGCTCATCTTTCTGTTTCCAGTTTTTGACAGTGAGATGCATTGATATATTTATTGATTAGCATTATTCATTCTTCAATAAACTACATCAGAAAAAGTTAATTTTGTTAGCCAGCCTTCCTATTGGTGATTTGAGTGACAACCCATTTGYCAAGACAATGACACTTGTGGTAAAGGATTAGTATGCAGCAATTTGTATTGTTTCTGCTGGAGTACAAATAACTCCCCTTACCAGTTTTAGGTAAAACTGATCATACATATTTTATTTTGTATCACTATTCATTGCATTTAATATTTAAGCACAGGTTTTGTGCACATCTTAAGTTTGTTTCTACAGGCATTCATACAAAAAGCAATTAGGTACGATCACTGCAAAGGTTACATGAATTTTCAAAAATGCTTAAAAGTAAAGCCAATACAATAAAACGTTAGTTGCATTTGTGTGAAGAATGTAGCTCCTATGCACAACAATTCTTTATATGTCATTCCTACATGTCAGTATTTTACAGAAGTAACTCCCTAAAAATTACCCCTTAGCATTTCTAGTGTTAAGTATAATGTCTAATATCAAGTTGAATGTATTCATGAAGAACATGTTAGCATGCTGTCATTTGCAAGCTGACTGCAAAGTGACATGTTAACATAATCCAGTGACAATGTGTTTCACACATATGCATTTTAAACCTTGTGTAGTCCTACTTTTGCCATTAAAATGATTATAAGTAGTCAGGAAAGAGTCRAATACACTGCAATGAATGGTTTCTGAGTCCAGTGTTATAGCTTCTGTCCATGATTTCTCAGTCTGTCTTGGGTTTTGTTCTGTASCTGAATTTACTTTTGGTTTTGATGCTTAAAATTTCATTTCTGTTCTAGTTTTCTGTTTGTTTTATTCCACATGTTGTTTCTTTGAGTTCTGCTTCCCGTCTTGCCTGATCTTGTCTGTCTTTAACCGCCTCAGCAGAAGTACTCCCTGGTTCCCTTTGCTCACTGTCAGATCCTTGTACATGTGTTCCTGTCTTTGATACTGTTTTAAGACTGTATGAACACYTACCTTGTCAAGACCAGTAGTCCTTATGTGGACCAAAGACTGGTCCTAATATGATAAAACGGGGTTAGATTTATCACTAAGAATGTGGGTGTGAATTAAGATTAGGTTATGTTTAGGATTAAGTATTTACGGGGGTGGGGATTAGGGTAAGGTGTAACCCATATTTAGTCAAGTGACTTTTATTTTTGCTGGCCCAGTTCCTGTGTTGACCCAAACTTTCCAACTTCTTTAAAGTTATGGGTCACGRTTTACTTTCTTCCAGAGTTGTAAAGTAGCGAAGTTCAAATACTTTGTTACTGTACTTAAGTAGAAATTTTGGTCATCTGTACTTTTCTTGAGTAATTATTTTTCAGCCTACTTTTTACTTTTACGCATTACATTTTTACACAATTATCTTTCTACTCCTTACATGTTTTAAAGTTAAGAAGTAGAAAGTTGTTACTCCTATTTTATTCCGGGTTGTTATTATTACAAAAAAAATACTGTCCTGATAAATTGTGCCTCCAGGACAGAGTGAATTTAATTATGGTTGGATGAGAAGCATAAATATATATCATTCTGACACCATATTACTTTGTACACAAAACATCACAGCTGCATGCCATTACAAAAAATATTTTTTGGAGAGGTCACCTCCTAATAAATGTCATTCAGGAAAATCTTAACCGCTCACTTTTACTGAGTCCTTATACTTTTAATACTTAAGTAGATTTTGTGTCAGAAATTTACTTTTAATACTTAAGT
>NW_013952480.1:476872-479574 GCF_001266775.1 Austrofundulus limnaeus
TACTTGTACTTTTACTCAAGTATCACTTTGAGGTACTTTATACAACACTGCTTTCTTCTCTGTTTCTACTGTGGCTGTGGCGTGCTCGGTTGGTATCTTTCCAAACAACTGAGGTACTTCTGCTTTTTTCAAACTCAACTACATGAACAGGTGACTCTGTTTATTCAGAACTCCCTCTGGATTCTGCATTGAATAATTATTAAGCTGCTAGGACACACTTACATCAAATTRCATCACTAGGTATGCCCCAYATGAAGAGATGTTGGCTTTGACTGTTTTGGTTTGGAGGCTGATGACAGGACAAGCTTGCAGACTGGTGGGAGCCAGATATGTATGCTATCCAGAAGAAAGCTATTCATCCAGCATACGCAATTAAACTAGAAGGCAAAGATCATCCCATCAGGATCATCCACCGTGACCCACTGCTGCCTCGTGGCTACCTGTCACCAGCCTCCAAACCAGAACAGTCAAAGCCAACKTTAGTTCATAAGGGGAGTACCCAGTGATGTCATTTTGAGTACAGCTGTAAGTGTGTCCCAGCGGCTTGACAGTTATTCAATGCATAATTCAGAGGGAGTTTTGAATAGGCAGCRTCGATGCAGGTTATAGAGGGGTCAGGGTTAGGCTATAGAAATGACTGGAAGTGAATGCAAGTCAATGAACTAAGGATAGGAATACAAACTTGTGTGCGTGTYTGTCTTGCTGGCATTTCACTCAGTCCTGTTTTTAGCTCATGTTTACTTTCTAGTTCATAAATTAAAGTCATGTCAGCAGCAGCCTGCCTTAGCATTTCAGGCCTGCAGTTTAAGCTTTTACCCTATCACTATTCATCAGTTCCTAAAATAACACAGGTCAGCGTGCAATCACCATACAAGCGGAGATGCATAGTATTAGTCACGTCAAAACTTGGCATGCCATAATAATTATAATATGGCTAATAACAATTCTTGGCTTATGAGTGATAACGCTTGAAATTTGATAAACCTGGCTTTCCATATGCAGTTTAAAAGCATGAGTTTAAAATAGCAATGATCCACCTGTTTGAAAATGGCAAGCACCAAGGTTATAATATCAAGAGTCAGATTCACATTCACACATTTTTTGTAAATTTAACATTTTTGTTTATACCTCTCCAGGCAGCAACAAACTACAAAACACATTTCATTTTTTTGTTTTCCTTCCTGTAGTAGAAGAACAAATTCTACTACCAAATGAGTGTTTGGGGGCCCCCAAAAAATGAGAGGCATCAGTACAAGTAGCTACTGACTGGACTTTGGTCTCTGGACATCAGGATTGATTATTTCAGTATTTTCTTCTGCCAAAGTCTCAGAGCCCAGAGAATTCACYGGCACAATAAACCGTTCTTTCACAACCACTTACATTTTCATCAGTGCACAGACCATAGAAGCAGAGATGGAGAGAGAACAAAAGCAGGATAACATAGCAGGGGGCACAAAGGTGGGTGGGTGAGTGAGGGGAAATCAAGAGCCACATTAACTGTTTGGGATTAGAATAAGGCGCATTGAATGGGTCTGTGCACTCAGAAAAAGTGAGTCGCACGAGCACAGCATAAAAAATGTATCAAATTGAAATATGGGTCCTTTTCAGAATAATAACCAAGGGTGTGAACAGCACAGACATTAAAAAAAACCTACAACATCTAACTCTGCAGCATCCTGAAGACTAAAAGAAAGCCCAGCTGATACCAGTATCAACCCAGTGGGAATCCAAATTATATTCCAGGGGCACTAAGTTCACACAAGCTTGACTGAGTTGTCATTGTAACACCAACAGTGCCTGTGAGTCTTCAGCTGTCAGAATCGGTGTTTTTCTACATTGAAGACTCCATGACAAATGTTTTGGGGATAATTTACCCGGAGATGTCAAAAGGTTTTTATACTGTTTGTCCCTATCTGTTATGTCTGCTGCGTGCACGTTATATAACTGTTTAAGTTTTGCAAATATTGCCATCTTGTGATAGAACATCAAATAGTTGGATATATAAGGCATTTTCTTTAACATTTGCAAAAAAGAAAAGAAAGAAAAATACGGTAAAAAAGCACATTTTTTGCTTTTTTAAAAGCTGCTTTACTGGTCACTTAAGAGTCACATTCAGCTACATATATTTAATATCTACTGGTGGTGCTTTATCTGTATCCTAATTCACCATGAAAATAGCTTATTTTTTTTCTATTTAGGAAGTGGCTGCGATAACTGCAAACAAATGAATGTACAAGTGACCAAATACATCCTGTAAGAGGAAATCAGTCACGGTTGGCAGGAGGTTTGGACCAAAAAAAGCAGAGTGGCACCAGGAAGCATATAAAATAGAATTTGTTTAATATAAACAAAACAAAAAGGTTGACAAGGTAACAACTCAGTTGTATACACGGGGATTTACTCAAAGAAAAGAAACAGACTTGGTATGAGAATGCCTAATGCTCCAATGAAGAAGAAGTGACAAGGATAAATGGACAGAGGCTGATGAGTTGTAAAGTTTACCACATATTGGCACTGTGGATCATTTCTCCCAGAGCCTCCTTTTTGGCTCTGGARACTTTAACAACATGACTTGTGTGCCCCATGGAGGTATATACTGTAGAAGAGAAGGAGTGAGTCTTGACCGCATGCTTGTGTGATCTACTGTAGCAACAGGGGGCCTATCTAGAACAGTCATCTGTATTTTTACACAAGGACTGATG
>NW_013952480.1:480000-481831 GCF_001266775.1 Austrofundulus limnaeus
ATATATAATACACGGCCAGGCCAAAACAAAAGTCGCCATCTGGATTTAACCAAGCAAATACCATAGGTACGAACCTCCTATTGTATAATTACTGCATGGGTGATTATCTTTCAGCTGGAAACAAGTTTTGTAACCCCAACAGGTGCATTGAGTTGCTTCTCATTTCTCAAGCAACCCTTTTTAAAGACACATCCTGTGAAAAGATGTTGGTCTGTTTGAGAAGGGTCAAATCATTGACTAACTAGAAAAAAAAGGTTCAATTTGCTAGCGAGCATAAAGATTGGACTCTGGAACAAYGGCAGGTCATGTGGCCYRATGAGTCCAGATTTACCCTGTTCCAGAGTGATGGGTGCATCAGGTTAAAAGAATGGCAGATGAAGTGATGCACCCACCATGCTTACAGTACAAACCTGTGGGGGCAGTGCTATGATGTGGGTTTGCTGCAGTTGGTCAGGTCTAGGTTCAGGAAAAGTTTGTGCTCGAAGAACATGGCCACTAGACTACCTGAATATACTGAATGACCAGGTTATTCCATCAATGATTTTTTTTTCTTCCCTGATGGCATGGGTGTATTAAAAGATGAAAATTCCAGGATTCATTGGTCTTAAATTGTGAAAGAGTGGTTCAGGGAGCATGAGACATAATTTTTGCACATGGATTAGCCACCACAGTGTCCATTGAAAAGCTATGGGATGCGCAGGAGAAGGCTTTGTGCAGCAGTCAGACTCTACCATCATCAATGCTGCTGTGTGTTATGGCTGTAACAAAAGAAGAGTTCGACTTTACCCACATTCTTCTCAGGGCCAATGCAACAGGGGACATACAATGGCAGGTAMTGTGACGGGTTGAAAATGAGCATGAAGTAAAAGTTCTGTAATGACAGGYCCAATGTCAGATAGGTTGTGACAAGAGCAATGCTAGCTGCTAAAAAGACAGAATAAAGACTAAGGTGGTCTTTGACGAGGGTGTAGCACAGAGGGTCATGTCCCTGACCATTTACAAGGATTAGAATGATGACATTTTGAGGAAGCAAAGACCAGCTGATGGTGAAGAGCTCAAGAAGAGWGAAAATAAATTTCTACCTGTTAGGCCACAGATGAAGCTGCCTCTTTTCAACCCTGCTCTCAACTTCTATTAACACATGTCTGAGTTGATGGACMGCTCTAAGTTGAAGTGTGAATGCATTCAAGATACCCCTGGTAGATAATGTATTATGATCCAAATGTTCAGGTTTCTTTTGGGAAAAGTATGTGCTTCATTTGGCCACACTCAAAACAGTGCAAAAAAGCAAATGAAAGATGGTTTATTTAGCTGACATCTTGCTGCTGTTCATGTCTAAAAGACCAGACAAATGTGTATCTAGATAGAGAGAGGAAAGATCGCAAGTGTTCTCTGCAAAACACAGTCTGGGTGTGAAGTCACCTACTTTTAGCTGTCTGCTTGTATACAGATCACTCAGGACATGTGGTGTGAGCAGAGCATTGTGTGCAAGAAGACTGTGAAGACAAATGCAATAGTGTTAAAGGTCCTGAAGCAACTGTGTGTCATTGAGAAAGAAAGAAACTTTTGTGKAAATTAACAATTTGAAGTTGTTTACTTGTGTTAAAAATTATTTTAAGCCACCCAGTGACAAGTATTTACAGTTTAACTTTTAAGCATTCAAGAGGTCCTTTTGCTTTTATTTCTTGTTCAACTTTGACCTGCCTAATGTGATTGCAATGTAACAAATGCATATAAAAATAATTATTGCTCACAGCACTGCACCTGAACCTGCTGAAATATGTATTTTCATGGCTCCTGTTTGTCTGCTGTGTACTATACAGTATATATA
>NW_013952480.1:481901-483408 GCF_001266775.1 Austrofundulus limnaeus
TATATATACAGTATATATATCTAAGTGGATTTTGTTGCTTTTCAACAAAATAAGGTGGGACTATATCTTTTATAGTCAATCACGCAGATGTATCATTAGCACCCATTGAATTCCAAGCAACTGTGTGTTTCCAACAATTAACCARCATTTACAGTTAAGCTGGGATTTCAGCTTTGTATAGTGTTCCAGTTGATTTTTCCGTCTTGCAAATTGGAACTTCCTACTTCTGAGCATGATGTAAGTTCATCAGGGTTGCTCTGCYGACCAATCAGTTTATGATTTCTGAGCAGGAAAAGTAGATCCAGCCCTGGTTGRAGGCATTTGGAGGCTTTATATATATCATTTCATTATTATGTTCATTAGTAAAAAT
This sequence comes from Austrofundulus limnaeus, assembly GCF_001266775.1. NCBI lineage: Eukaryota > Metazoa > Chordata > Actinopteri > Cyprinodontiformes > Rivulidae > Austrofundulus > Austrofundulus limnaeus. The sequence continues at coordinate 482,272 of NW_013952480.1, forward strand.
TTCAGTGTTAGAAGGTCAGAGTCACAGCATTTCCCAGTACATATCAAAGGAGGAAGATAAAGACACAGAAGGTACAGTTATTGTATTAAATGTAAAATATAACTTTATTACATTCAGTTTTTCATCCTAATCAGTAGTCATGAATCACAACAACTATGTAGATAGTGGATTTTTCAACATTCCTCACAWTCCCTTGTATCATCCTTCATCAATTGAGCTCTATTTTCAGCATAGAAACAATGTGTAAGCACGTCCTCATAAATACTGAAAAGTATTATGTGAACTAAATGTGAACTTAAATATGAACTACTATTAAGAAAGTTTAGCTTATGGTTGTGATGAAACGGTTCTGTCTGGGGGTCTGGTTGGTGGATGACTGGAGTTCACTTATTGGCCTCCAACATGGTCACTGTATCCAACTCCTCAGTAAGAAAAGTCACCATTGGCTGTCTTAAAAGCCACTAGAAGTTGCTAGATGTGTGATCAAATTTGAATATTTGGACATTTACCAAAAATAATTGTCTGGGCTGTATGAGATATATATCGGTGTTAAAGAGACAAAAAGTAAGTAAAAGCACTCTAAAGAACTGCAAAATAATTTAAACAAATAATTTTATGACTATACTGCTTAGATCCATGTTACATAAATAAATTTTGTGGCTCAGTTGGCAGAGCTGATGCCTCTCAGCAAGAAGTTTGCTGGATCAAATCCTGGCACGGGGACCTTCCTGGGTAGAGTTAGCATGTTCTCTCTGTGCATGTGTGGGTTCTTTCCGGGTACTCCGACTTCCTCCCACAGACCAATAACATGACTGTTAGGTTAGTTGGTAACTCTAAATTGTCCCTTTGGTGTGAATGAGAGAGTGAATGGTGGTCTATCTCTTTGTTTCTATGTGTGGCCCTGTGATGGACTTGCGACCTGTCCAAGGTGTACCTCGCCCCACGCACTGTAACTGCTGGATATGGGCACCAGTGACCCTGAAAGGAAGAAACGGGTATAGATAATGGATGGATGGATGGACTGTTAGATGTCAGAGGCACACACAAAGGACAAAGTGAGGAAGTGACTGAGGCTGTGAGTYAAGTGCAACTGGTTACATGGATTTAGTTTAGTGTGTCAGTGTCAGTGTAAAAAAA
>NW_013952480.1:484217-485646 GCF_001266775.1 Austrofundulus limnaeus
TATATATTGTCAGTTCTTTCCTTCTTTTATGTGAATTTCATTTACATCAAAATATGCTTTGATTGTTTACCCATTAAAATCATTTGGGCCATTCCCCTTTTACATTTAGAGGCTAAAGCCCACTGTACAAGGCCAAAGTACTTTTTTTTATTCAAATACTTTTGCTACATCAGAGGCCAAAACTTTTTCAAACCTCAATGGCTATTTTGAATGAAAGGGAAAGAAAAAACAAAAATAATGACAGAAACATGTTTCCCTGTTTCAACCTGTCTCAACCACTTCCATTCTTGTCAGTGTGAAATGTGGGATGTGTGTTGGATTTCAATGAATGAGCGCCCTATGTAAATCAGGTGAAWGTATTAACATTTATATGATAGTAATCGTCATAATACCTCTTCAGAATTTATTAGGATCAATTGTACCTGATATTTCTTACTTCTGAACCCCTTGTGATGCAGTTGTCACCCTAGGATTCCAGAGTATGCATTCCCCTTTCTAATTATGACTATTAGAATTTTTGCATCATTTATAATAATTTAAACTTTTGAAAAGCACTTCCCTTTTAGGATCTTTGACATAAAAAATATACCAATGTTGAAACATGATGTTTAACTGTGGCAGAGTGTTTTAATTGAAGCTTTATTTGCTCAATCTCAGCTAATTTTTTTAGCAGAGACAGCTTTTGAGTCCATTAGTCAGAGTTTTACTGATCTATGTTTAATTCAAGCTTGCAATTAAAATGTCTGATGCTCTAAAATCAGTAGAGATGGTACAAATGACTCTTGAACTTGAATTTTGAACAAAAAAATGAATGAATTTGGACACAGCCAATATTCTTACGTTACTTATGGAAGGTTTTACAGGAGATGCTACAGCTAGATGATGCCTCTAACAATAAAATTATGTGTTAATTACATTTTATAGTAAAACTGACAGTGATTGCATAAATCACTATTAGTCTTTTGAGATGTGATTTTTTTTAAGGTGGCAAAAATCCAATTTAGTTTTCATCCTTGGACTAAGTGTTAGCTCGTCAGTCCAGTCTGACATTTTGCTGTAAATAAAATACAGGCTGGAAAGCAACAGTTTGTACTAAAGTAAATATTTGACAGCATATTTGAATATTCTGTCAGTGTAACCCTAGAATCAAACATGCTGCCACTCTGATTTTTGTTCCAGTCTTTTCATTTTATTTATTTGAAGTGAAACTCTTTGGTTCCAGACCAGAGGAGGCCTCTGTTTTTGACCTCGAGTTGACTTGCTGAGAATGCAGTACTCTGCACCCCTGTCGGCACTTTTTAAGAGCCTGGCCCACAGGGTGTTACTTTGCTTTTCATCACTCTCAACCTTTAGAACATGCCCACAGGAGGTGACATTACTGCGCCTCGGAAGCAGTGTTGTTGTGCAACTGTTACTCCTCCTCCTCCCC
>NW_013952480.1:486525-493172 GCF_001266775.1 Austrofundulus limnaeus
ACTTGTATACAAGTAAATATTTGAAGGGGTTGGCATGTATGTGATTTGGAGCCAGTTACAACTGAAGCCGTGCCATACCTCCTATAGAAAAAACTTGCAAATTGTATCTGGCCCCATCCTCCATGGAGCCAGCCAGTGGCACATGCAAAATTCTAATTTCATTAGGTCATCGGCACCATGCTAACTAAAAGTATTTTTTTAGTTTGTACAGCAATTTAGCGTTAATTAAATGGGATCTTAGTAAAGCAGTCCCTGAGAGCCCAACGTTGGACTAAATGTCTAAAGAAAGTCTGAACCCAAACTAAGAAGCAAAAAGGTAAAGAATCACAGATTTTAGGCAGAGTCTGTAAGACCTAGTAAATGCAACAAGGTTCCTCATGTGAATAAAAATTTTCGGCAAGATCCATAACCACGTATTTTACACCGGGGTTTACAAGCCAGTCAGAGGAACTGACTATGTCACCATGAAGGAGATAACCTTAAAAAGGTAAATGATTTGTACATGTTGCTATTTAAATAAATGCAATACTTCCACACTACAGCCATGCAGGAATGAGACTACAAGGCAATGAAGGGTTCAGTGTCAGACCCAAGGACTAGCTTCTGTGGGAGTTAATATTCTGCCTAGAGCCCCTACTGAGTGGACTTTTCTAGATTGATTTGACATCTAAAATGAGCATTTTAGATGTGCACGTTGCTTTAGCAAAACATGCCCAGGAGAAGCCATGTAATTTGGATTAGACCAAGTGCATTCTGTTTTTTATCAGTTAATGAAAGGTATTTAAATGTCAAAGTAAATCCAAATGGCCAATCAACAAAACAAATAACTTTTTCTATGATAACAGTAAGAGATCAAACTACCTGAAGATGGCTAAAAAGTCCTTAATGTCTTTAATATCATTTCTTTATTGGGCTTTTTGTTTAAACTTAATACAATCAATATGAAGCTTAACACGATGATTGTGCCTGTCTTATCTTATTTTATTATTCTTTAAAAGATCAAGATATAAAAAGCATAGAAGGGGAAATTTTAACAATGTTTTGTAATATGACATTATCATAGATTATCTTTTCTCTTTTTATTGCTTATGTAAAGCATTCAGTATTCCATTTCAAAGGAAATCTACTCTTATTCTGACAAATATATGTACATATGTAAAGTGTTTGAGTATTGACAGTACATGAAAGTGAACTAAGACAAGGTATCCCACAGTGCCTCTACAGGGTCCGGGTTTTATTTCTTCATGAGATAGAGAGGGTGATTCCGACTTGAAAGTGGGAGTAAATGCCACATCAATATTAAACTTTCAAATGCTGAAGAAAAAAACGAGCTAAGCTGCAGCATGTAGCAACCCAAACAGCCCACAGGAAAATTTAAGAATTTGACCCAAATACCCTTGGAGGTAAGTACGACATTTTTAAATAACTGTTTTCTCTTTCAAAATGCATGTATCTTGGCAGAGACAGTGTGAAAAAAAAGTGTGTGTTTGTGTGTGTGTGTGGGGGGGTGGGGGYACACAATAAGCCTGTTTCATTGTGTTTACGGACACAGATTCAATACTTTTATGAGAAGGATGGTGTATTGTGATTAGAAAAAATGATTTTTGTTTTCAAATTTTGGAACTGTGGAGAAATTATTGAATAACTAGTACTTGCTGTAGAAAGTTATTTGAATCCAGTTGGGGGCATTCTGATTGAAATGGTAAGAAAATATGTGGATATGGACCAGTTTTTCCAATGGTTATTGTTCATCAATCTGKGTTTTTAGACCAGGGCATGTTTGATGCCACAGGGCATGAGTTGTGCCTTGGAATACAGTTTCAGTACTTGTGAGATTAGCTAAAGAAACCTGCATTAAAACTGACAAGGGGTTTGAGATGCTCACAGCAAAGAAAATTTGTTTAGCAAATTTATGGAACATAAATCTGCAACTGTTGGTGACAAGTGGAACCTCCCCCCACCCCCCACCCCCATTCCCAACTCCAATGTAGAAAAACAGTGGACCCCACCCTTAGCCCAAACAGAGAGCTCCAAACCCTTCTTCTCCACAAAGCACACCCATCTCTCCACTCATCTCCTCTTCCCCTGATTTTTAAATCAGTGGTTGCCAACCTTTTTAGACTTGTGTACCCCCTGAGCCATTTTGTCATACCACTGGTACCCCATCTGTCAAACATAATGATGATTCTCCAAAACTATAATGTACTACAACTAATTATTAAATAAAAATATCTATTTAGAATGTTTAATTCTCAGGCATTTATTTTTTAACTCAAATTAAACATAAAGATAAAAATGTTGCCTTGAAAGTGAATAGAACTGGAGGATACTCTCTTCATTGCAAGAATTTATTTTTTTGCTTTTGGTGCCTAAAGTCTGAACTGAACTTGGACAGCAATCTTTTCAGTTGTCTGCTCCATCTTCTTGGAATCAGTTGCAGAGATACTTGAACCTATAAAGGGGATGTTTCCACTAAATGTTTTAAGGCTGTTCTAATTTATTTAGGGGAAAAAATCATCTGTTTGTAAATGTTTTAACTGAGGAATGTTTTATTTAATCTATCTATGATGATACTGTTTCTATTTTTGAATGAATGTTTTGTAATCTCTGCGTACTTCTGTCAGTCTTGTCCAGCATTCCCTTGCAAAAGAGATTCTTAACCTCAATGGGATTTTACTGGTGAAATAAAGGTGAATAAGTAACTAAATAAATAAACCAGGTAATGGCAGGTACAAAAAACAGCAGCGTCCAAAATACATCAGAAACTCACTCAAATGAGCACATTTCATGAGATTCCACCTCTCATGCTGGATTCCATTCTGTGTCAATTCTGTGATTTTGATTGAAATTTTTCAACATAGTCCCTTTAATATACTTGCATACCCTTGGTTGGGAATCACTCATTTAGACAGTGTAAAGGGTTGAAGGAACTGTCCAAGGTCATGAAAGTGCTGGGATGTTTCAGGACTTAAAACAGTGTAAAGGGCTGAAGGAACTGTCCAAAATACTGAAAATGCTAGAATGTTTCAGGACCTTGGACATTGTAAAGGGCTGTAGGAACTGTCCAAGGTCCTGAAAGTGCTGGAATGTTTCAGGACCTTGGACAGTGTAAAGGACTGAAGGAACTATCTAAGGTCCTGAAAGTGCTGGAATGTTTCAGGACTTTAAATAAACGAGACATCGTTAATTTCTGTCTTTGGTCCATCTTTACGTTATTTTATTATGCCACTGTAATGTTGTTATTTTTTATGTTTTATTTATGCAATACACTTTGACTTGCCTTGTTACTGAGATGTGCTACATTGATAAACTTTGTTACTGAGATGTGCTACATAGATAAACTCTACTTGAAAATTCAATTGCTAGACATTAAGAAAATAAATTGTTGCACTCTCACAAACTTCATTTGCAACTATGTGACCAACCTAAAAGCATGAAAGTCATAGCCTATTTTCATTTGCATGACTTACATCACTGTTTAATTGGCTGTCCATATGATATCTTATTGASAGTACATCAGTTATTTTAATTAGAGCACGTACCTCTGACTTTTGCCCCACTTCCAACTAAATAAAAGCCCACCTGTGCATGTTAACTTGGCTTTGTAATGTAATAAGACATTTGCCAAGGCTTTGATTTCTCCTCTGCCCCCTTTTATTTTCTCTCCTCCCCATTTGTTTGTTGTGTCTGTTTCCTGCCAGCAACCAGCTGAGTCAGAGCGAGCAGGGAAATTGCAAGAAATGGGCTGCTAGTGCACTCATTGTTTGATGGCATTTTCATATGGACATCTGGGGCCAATCAAGAAGCTGAAATAAAGCAAAGGAAGCTCAGGTGTGTGGGGAAAAGCTTTTATAATAAAGAAAAGTTACTGGCACTCAACTCATGGACAAGCACGCAAAGACAAGAGGAGGCGCAGACTCGCAAGCACTCTCAAGCTTTATTTTCTATGCACAAAACAAAATCTACAGTAAAATGGTCCCTGACCCAGAAGTGCCAAGAAATGAGGCTGCATTTAGCAGCTGAGGTATGTAATGCACTTTGATCATGCTTGATCAGAATCTGACACTTCTCAGCTTTCTCTTTTGCCCTTTAGGGATCTGAATAATGAAGGAACAATCTCTAAAAGGTACTTTTACTTTTTCCATTTGTTTCTTCTTCATATTTTGGTGGGAGACATTTCTCAGTCTTTCCAATGTGTTGAGTTCATTTGAAGCAGGCGATGCTTGAGGGCTTGGCAGTCTGTCTTATAAGGTGAGGTTATGTCATGACCTGCAGCTTAATCTTTAACTTTCATCATATATGATGGTAAACAACGATGTCRTTTAGCTGAGTTTGTGTGCCCTTTGCCTCTTTCTGTGTGTGTCTTGGTTTGTCTTTCTGGCTGTTGCCAAAATATCTTAATATTGCATCTCCTGAGTGCCTAAGGTAATTGGTTAAATTTGTGGAAAAGTTGCAGTTTGGGTCATGGTGCTTTCAGGACTAATCTTTAGAGATTCTTTTTTAAACTCTGGTGTGTGTTTTTTCCCTGATTTTATTTTACACCCAGCAGTTTCCTGCTCGAATAAGCTCACAAGGTGAACTAAAGCATATGAATAAAGTTGTTAGATTTTCATGAAGTCCATTTCAAGACCTCTAAAAAGGGTTCCAGGTGTTTCMTGAGCTACATTTCAACTTGAAGGGAATCTTTATTGTTTGTTGAACCCCTAAATTCCACTAAAATTAAGGGCTCAAACAATCTGGCAGTCAAAGCGACGCCAGTGGAAACCAATATAAAAGCAGGTTTATTATGCAGTTGCACACTGAGACACACACAGAAGCCACACAATTAAAGACTCGATCTTTACCCCTGTAATTATGCCCTGGTGTATAATGCTTTGCATCTGCCAAGGTTTCCATCCTGATAGTTGYTGTTGCTACGAGACAGCCATATATATATATAGTAAATGGTACTGAACTTATAGAGAGCTTTTCAAGTCCCTCCGGACCCCAAAGCACTTTACACTTTTTACACTTACAGAGATTCACCCATTCACACACTGATGATGGMAAACTACACTGTAGCCACAGCTGCCCTGGGGCACACTGACAGAAGCGAGGTTGCCATGCACCAGCGCCACCGGACCCTCTGACCACCATCAGTAGACAAGGTGGGTGAAGTGTCTTGCCCAAGGACATAACAACTGAGACGGCTGGACGGGGGACTGAACCAGCAACCTTCCGATTCCAGGACAACTCCCCTAATCACTCCGCCACAGCCGCCCTATAAATGGAGAAAAAAACAATGTGTTCACCTGTATAAGATTAATTGCTGAGAAGCATTGTTACAACAAAGTATTAATCTACCAAACAATTTATATACGGGGGTTCTTGCTCTGTCTCTCCATCAGTTTKAGGSTTCCAGACTGRAYAACACTGAAGAACCCTGATTTAGAATATTTATACCAACGTTGTGCAGTTAAGACCTGCAGTGTGAACATAGCCATGGTGGTTCATGTAAGTTCTATTTTTAAAAGCTTTACACTGTTAACACGGGTTATTTCAGCAGAAATATTATATTTTTGAAGGAAGTGCTCCAAGCTGCATCAGAARTGTGACAATTAGGTTGTCAATGTTGATACAATTTATTGTACAAAATGTGAAATGCTGAACTGACTGCAATGTAAAACAGCATTCATATGAATAGCTATGATTTTATTTATTTATTTAGAAATGGAGGTGTTTTAAGAATGCAGCACTGAACTTGTGGTCCTGACCCAGCTTCATTAAGTTGTTAGCTCATCATTCAATCACTCAACTAAAGTTGATTGAAATGCTATGTAACTATTAACTATTGTTATGTCATGAACGTGTCTAAATGAGCAGAACCAGAAACCAGACTCAGAAGCAGGATAAAAAGGGTAAGTGATTTTATTTACATGTGAGATTAATTTTGTACAGGAACGGGAGACATCCAGGATTTCTGCAAGAGTGGGGAAGGWCAAGATGAGGGGCAAGTTGGTGGAGAGATCCAAAAACAAACAGTTGCTTAAGTGAAAATAAAGATATGTTGTTTCCTTACAGATTTCCAGGAGGTGAAGAACATGGAAGGAGGTACTGAAGAAGGACAGGTACATCAGAGAGAGGTGAGGTCCGATAATCCAGGGAGAGGTAAGTGTTTCCACGTTGAGTATTCAAAAAACCTTAGGGTGGGGCAGGCACTGGCAGTCAGAGGTAAAAATCCTGAGGCAGAAAAATAACACAAGGCAAGGCAAAGTAAATCTAAGTAACTTACTAAGTCTAGAAATAWAACTAAGAGGCTATAGAGTCTAACCAAAAAGGCGTGATGATCCAGCGAAGCTCTGAACCAAGACTGAGCCTTAAAAACCAGTGAAGCTCATCAGAGGAAACCGGCCACAGCTGCAGAGAATGAGTCTCAGGAACACCAGTCATGACAATATAGAATTATCATACAGATAATGGACTATGATTTCCAAAATGTGTGCATCATGCAGTGGTTCTTAACCTTTTTTGAGGTACCGAACCCACCAGTGTTGTATGCGCATTCTCTAAACCCTTTTTAGTGATAAATAAATTATGACTTTTTTTTTCCCAAATTCAAGACATAGGTATATTTTTTTACTGGTGTATAAAATGAGCCGTGTATGAAC
>NW_013952480.1:493478-496374 GCF_001266775.1 Austrofundulus limnaeus
CTTTTTCTTTTTTTAAGTTAATTTGTTTTTTGTCATTTTGAATCCACCAAATACTTTTTTGGGGCCAGCACTGATTGGCCAAGCAATCTCACGTGATGCAGCAAGTGATGGCCAAGCGGGGCGTGTCGCCATGACTTTACACAAGTGTGTCTTTACCTCTGTGGCAGAGGCTCTGCCAAACCCCTGAGACCACCTCATCGAACCCCTAGGGTTTGATCGAACCCAGGTTAAGAACCACTGATTTATAGGAAACATGATATTGATGACACAATTGAGGAAGCGCCAGTTTATTATGTAGCACGATAAACTGTAACAATTTCATTTTTTTACAAATCATACTAATTACCATATAGTATGACCCCAGTAAATTAACCTTTATTGTTGTGGTTTTATCACAATGCTGCTTACTTTCAGTCAGCTGCAGCAGCTAACCACTGGAGTCTAAGATGACTGAGGTTGATTTCTCCATCCAAGCTGGGCACTAATTACACAGCTATACCCAGTGCTGCGTCTGTGAGTTCAGGTATTCTGACAGATCATCAAAGTCTTGAAGTCTGTCCTGACTTAATTTGTGGTRGTGTGTGCTTCCAGACAGAAATCAGAGCACTCCAGGAAAGATTTGGGGCGATTTATGTGATAGCTGTCCTTCCTTGAGGCTTACCCATTCTTACAAGAAAACCTTTCATTTTAGATTACTCACTTTAGCTTTTCACCCAAGAGCAGAACGTGGGTTGGTTGTTCCAATCATCGTTTTATTTTGGAAACTCTTATTGCTGCAGAAACGGTCCATATCTGGAATAAATCCAATCACTCATGCTCTTACAATTTTCTTTTAAAAAATGTTTTAGTACAACTGTCAACTTGACATTACCTTCAGAGGTGAGAAACAACTCTAGTGTTAGTGTTTGTGATATTTTTTTCCTTTAGCTTCAAACAGTGCATTTCTGTAAAAATGGCAATGATGGACCTCTTAGCTGAAAAATAGAAGGTTTTGTTTTTAAGCAGCAACACACTCAAAAATGCAAATAGAGAAAAGCCGTGCCTTTTGGATGCCAGATGGTGATTATTCCATACACTGTGATCACTGCACATGTACTCAGCACCTATAGCAAATGTACATAAATTTGGTTCGTGCCTACTTGTACACACACATGCATAAACCACTGCTCAGCCCCGAATCTAAGAAATTCAACACCATCTGCTGCACAATCCGTAAGTAAAATTCATTGCCGTATGAGGACATCTTGCAGCCACAACTGTCTGAAAAAAAAAATCAGCTCATCTATCCTTTCACTAGACTGACATAAATGTCACTGGATGCTAAGACTGTCACCAGCGTCATCAGAGAAAGTGACAGTTCCATCAACATGTGTCACACATGGGGTTTTGATTGCCATCATTGCTTTAAAGAATGCTCGCATTTTCAGGTAGCGCTTTGGAGCAAAGCGAAAATTCTTCCGGAGAAAGGTTACATTTTCCTCTATGTTTACGACAGAGGAAACAGGAAAAGGTTATTGACTATTAGAATTGCTTTCGTATGATAATTAGGCTTTACGAAGGAGCTGATGACAGAGGTAACTCGAAGTAGATGGGTCTCTAATGTAAAGGTCATCACCACTGAGTTTCAGTTTTTCATTCTGAAGTTCATCTTTGGCATTCCAACAGTTACCAACACTGCACGTTTGACAATGTGATAATTAGATTGATTTGGAGCAAGGAGGTTCATATTTATGTCCACTCAACATTCAACAGTCTGTGTTCAGCTGGGAATTTACACCATAAAGCCAGTGCGTGTTCCCATGGAGAAAATAGAGTGGCAGTGTATGGGAAGCAAATACATTATTCATGACTTCCCTCACGGTCACTTTTTCTTTTTATTAGTGGAAACTGCTACAACCAGATACCCAAATTCTAAATAAATTAAACCTGCATGTCTAAAAGGAATGCATATTGCTAACCACATGGCATGTCATGGTTTTAATCTTTTCTGGGAGTATCCATCATGGATGATACTCAGCAACAATAACACCAGTCTTTAATTGAGTAAATATAACATTGACTAAGTTACAAATATTTATTTTTATTCATTTCATTAAAACAAAACATATAATTTTATCCACAATGTACATTAAAAAGAAAAATTAAAAAAAGAAAAAGGAGAGAAAACATATATATGTATTTCAAAATCACAAATAAAATTAAATGAAAGGCAGCAGAGAGCAGAAAAAAATCTTATAATATCTGCCCTTTGATATAATATTGATGTGTTCGCTAAGTTCAATTAGCTGTGAAGGCCGTGGAATATCAGGTGGAGTATAATCAGTTTTAGATGCACCTCCAGTGATTACTCAAAGAATGTCATAATAATTCATCTAGTGGTAAATAAGATAATGTGCTAAGAAACAGACTTTAAAGTTAGTTCTAAGCGCAGCTATTGCACAATAAGCAACACTTGTGTTGTGAATGATTCTGCTCCGTGCCATGGAAACTGTATGACTAAGACTGTTCAGCTGACGTGCCAGTCACCTTGAAGATGAGATTTGTATCCATTTTTCACTCAATGTTTAAAGTGTTTATTGAAGAGTATGCCACTTCTGTATTTGTAATATTTGTAYTAGTTTGCYGAAATGRAAATAATATTTGTTACAATAAACTCTTTTGTACAAACAATTTAAATTGTATTTGATGGAAATCCATTAACAGAACAAAAAGAACTAAAAGTTCTACTTAGGTCTTAAATGAGATGAGACCTTGAATAAAGTGCTAAAACACTAGTAGGACAAAAATGATTCTACTTATTTTCCTTGCAACAGATTTAAAGCTGTATATCGCCACCTAATACAGCGGGTAAAGTAAGTATTGAACACGTCAACATTTTTCTCAGTAATATATTACT
>NW_013952480.1:497438-509870 GCF_001266775.1 Austrofundulus limnaeus
AAATACAACACGTCTATGTCTAACTAAAAAAAATAAAATAAAAAAAACTTAGGAATTGAAGTAGAACACCAGGAGTTTGGGCTTCAGAAATTAATTAACTAATTGGCGGGCCAAATTTTGGTCACCAGCGGGCCAGTTGAATAGTCCTGCTTTAGAGAAATGTAAGGGAGTAAAAACTATGACTTTATCATTAAAATGTATTGGAGTAAAAGTAAAAAAGTTTACAAAGAAAATGCTACTGAAGTACARATTCTCAAAAAACTATACTTAAGTRCAGTACTCAAGTACATTTACTTTGTTACTGCTGTTGATGTACATCTAATGACTGTTTACAGCAGCAGGTGATGAATAATTCCTACAACACCATTTACTAAACAGGTACTGCATACATGTTTACTAAATGTCATCAGGATATCTTGAACTACAGCCAAATTCTATGCTGAGCTTTTATAGTGAAAATAAAAAGTTGTGAAAAAAATAAATTTACAAAAAGAATAAGAAATTGAATTCTGGAGATCTAAACACAAAGTGAAACACTGGCTGAGCGGAGCACGTGTGAGAGAGACAGAAAGAAAAGAGACATGGGGAGGTTAAGGGGTTGAGAAGATGGTAGGGAAGGTCTCAGACAGATGAGAAAAGTTTCCCCACAGAAAGAAGAGGACAGAACAAGGTATAATAGAGTAGTGCAGACAGAGGAGTGTGGGGGGTGGGGGTGTAGCTGTGGCGGTAACAGATAGAGAATACAAACATGGTCTCCCACTGGCTGAGTGTCTCTTTGTGATAGCAGAGCAGGAGCGTGAGGGTGGGAGCACACAAGAGACAGCCAAAGGATAGACTCCCCTTTCAAAAGAAGAGTAATGGGAATAACTCTTTAATTTTTAAAGCTATCTAAAGCCTCAAAGATTAAATGTTTACTCCCAGCTTCTGTAGGAGCAGTGACATCCAATCCCTGCTTTCCAAAGAACAACTAATTACTTCCACCTCAATGGAGAGCTGCGCAACAGGCATATTTATTTATTTATTTATTTATTTTTATTTATTTTTTTATTTATTTGTCATTGTTTGCAACACAAATGTGTGTCCAGATTTCTAAACTTGTATGCTCGGGCATACATTAAACTATCTTTAAACACATCTTCATGAGGAGGTTATTGTAGAATGTGACAAGGGTTGGAACTGAGAGCTGGGCAGCTGGCAAAGCTTTAAAACCTCTACAGGTGCCTGGGCAGATGCCTTTGTGTATATATGTGTGTGCGTGTGTATTAGACAGGGAGAGAGATAGCAGAGTGTGAGGCAGCATGCATTTCTTGTATTACAATGAGATTGCAGCAGGAGGTCTGTGGCGAGTCACTCTCACACACATTCAGCTGTCTGCACACTCGCTCTTTCATCATAATGCAGACTAATATGGTAATAAAAGCCAGSACATCTCTGGAAAAACAAAGTTAGTGGAGCGGAGCGGAGAAAAACGTGGGACTTGAGCATGTGAATGTAAGTGAATGCATGACCCTGTAATCAAAAACTTGTTTTGTTTTGTTCTGTTATTTTAGTATTTTTTTTCTTTGAACATTTTAAATATATATATATATATATATAGTGCAAATGTTTCCACACAGAGACAAAAAGTGTAGTCGCATTTGTAAGATTTTGTAAATATGAATTTCAGTATGTCAGTACAGGTGGTTACCCATCTTTGCATCAGATTAAGGGGGAGCGGGTATTGTGCGAAATGGACTATTTTTTTTTTCTTTGTTCATGTTTGAGAAATCCTTGACTCTACGTTGGTAGCCATGTGGAGCTGCATTGCTGCTACAAAGCATCGCCYATTTACACAAAGCTCTTCCCTGGAGCTCAGTCTGCAGCCGAGCTCCACCCCCACTGAGCACCCCTGTTGTGAAGACGTGCTGAAGTGGCAGTGTCTGAAATGATAGGAGATTCTTAAAGAGATGGAGGCTTGATTTGATTTGATTTGATTTGATTTATTGATTTAACAGGAAAAGATTACTAAAAATCAAGCCTGACTCAGCATAATTGCTGTTTTACAGCAGGTTCCTGTTCTGCAGCACATAAAACACTCAGAAATACAGCATCACAATCACATCATTATACACCATAGACGCAAAGACAAACAAGCATACCAAATTTCACGAAGGCAGCATTTGCAAAATAGGACGCCCAAAAATGAGCACAACAAAAAGTGTCCAGCAGATGGCAGACAAGATTCTTCTTAAAGAGCTGTAGTTTTGAAATGGACTTTATGTTTTGAGGAATGTCATTCCGTGCTTTAGTATAAACATAGAAGAAAGACCTCTGGCCATAACAGTTTTTAAAAGTTGGTAATATCAACTGTCCTTTTGTAACAGATCTAGTTGAATGACCACTTCCAGAATTTGATTTGGGCAGCAATGCACAGAGAGTTCCATAAATGGCACCTTGGAAGATCTGAAAATATAAATTAATACCACTATACAAAACATAATTCTGAAAAGTCAAGGCATCAGACAATGAAAGAACTGTACAGTGATGAGTCCAACCAGGAAGTTTTTTATCAATTTTGTAGGCCCTGTTGTAGAGCCTAACTATGGGTTCTAAGATTTCATTTGTTGTAAGAGACCAAACAGGTAAACAGTACGACATGGTTGAGAGTATAATGGCATGAAGATAGATGTTTGAAACAGAAGATGTCAGATTGGATCTAATTTTTGAATAAACATATAATTTCTGTTTCAACTTAGTGGTTAAGACTTGTACATGATCACRATAAGTCAAATGATAATCCAAAGTAATTCCAAGATATTTGTAGGTAGTGACAATATCAAGGAGTTTGTTTAAAAAAGTGAGTTGATTTGTTATATTGAAATGTCTYCTGGGTGAGGAAAAATACATGCACACAGTTTTTTTTAACATTAATTGATAAAAGATTATCTTGAAGCCAACCATGAAATGTCTTAAGATCTGCTTGTAACTGACTATTAATAGATTCAATTGGCTTGGCTGGAGGAGGTGGGAGGCAGTATTACAGCTTCAGTAGTTGTTGAGTGTTGTTTTCCCAGTCAGTTTGTAAAATTTTTTAATATGGTCCCCAAACAATGTTATCGTTTATCGCAATAATTTCTGAGACAATTTATCATCTGGCAAAATTTGTTATCGTGACAGGCCAAGTCATTATGCTGTGCTGAAGGGACACTTGAATCAAAGCCTTGAATCAAATGCTGAGCAGAAAGAGCATTTTTAAACAAAGCCCAGATTCTAAGTTTAATMCCCTTTCCCAGATCTCTTACTAAAAACTTTCTGCAGCTGATTTTTGTTTCAGATTTTCTGTTGTTCAATAGGACACATTACACTAATGAACACATTTTAAAAAATGAAATATGAGAAATGTAAAAAAATTTTTTTCAAAACTTGCAAAAGACATGCAATCAAGAAAGAACTTTTATGCAGCCGTGAAAGTAATTTTCATTTGAAATGATGGGTTTTACCTTTGCAGTTACTGTTTRTTAGTTTTCACATTTGTAGATGAAAGTTATGAGAAATGAATAAAACTACACAGCCTTGTGGGAAGGTGTCACATCAACCAATTYGATGGAAGGAAACCTTCAAGGTCTGAGCCTGAAGGTGTTTTTACACAGAAATTCACACAGGTATGGAGCATTACAGTGTAAAGGTAAAAACAGTCTAATTAAAAATGCACTTGAAAACAAAGGACATTTAAAAKACCATAACATCCTGCTGAAAAGACAGTTTAAAAAGCCATGCTGTGAGTAGTTCACCACACCAGCAAAAGGTGACGATAACGTTGACARGAAAAAGGTTTGGCAGAAGGAAAGCCACCACTGAATCAGATGATAAGGTTCTGAGAGTCAACAGCTTGCATGGCAGGCTCTGAACAATAGCTTCAAGCATAGCCTTGATGTTGCCAAATAAGCACTTTTTTTTTCAGCAGTGAAAAGAAGGCTTCCAGCTGCAGGCTGACAGGTCAAAGAGAAAAAAAAAACATGATTAAAATGGCAGCATTGGCAGAGCACCAATGAAAAGCTGACCAAGGATTAATTAACAGCTGAAATGCAGCACTAAAAACCTAAATGGCACTAAATATTTCAGATTTGCAAACAGGTGAATAGATTGTTGACTGATGGACTTGAGTTGTGTTGGCTTCACAGGTAAAATAACAACAACCTTTGAAAGTAGACATTTTTATACCCTTTAGTCTTTGCCTATAGTCAATAGTCAGAGCTAAACTATACCAGTGTAAGGCTGATATGCCCTGTGACTACTCAATAATATATATTTATGATTAAAAACTACGTCCACCAGCGTATTGATTAAAATTCACATTTCTCATTTACTCCACTACGATGCTGCCTTCCATTAACAGTGCCTTTATTTGTTTGACTACCCATTCCCACCTCTTTGTCGTTCTTTCTCTCCCTCTTCGCCCATCACTGTGTCACTGTCTACCACAGCAGGCTTTTACAGCGAGCCTACTGACTTCAGAGGGGTGCTAGCTCACACAGCTGGCCTAAGACCAGAGCAGCCATCTTGGGCGGCCCCTGCTCAGATTAACCCCGTTCCTTGGAGCAGCATTGAAGCCTCCTCTGTGGCGTGCAATCCTGCTGGAAGAGATGAGATTAAAGCGGGAGGGAAGGGCAGATTGAAACACAGGAGATTAAAAGTTCCGGTTTTAGACTGCCTGTTAAACTGGATTACAGATTCTCTCCAGTGTCATCCTAACTCGTTATACTAAGTACTAGAACTAATAACATTAATCTAACAAACTGCCGCATATTTTGGCGGTGCTTTGAAAGAAGTACAGGAAACGGGGCGTGTTTTTCTTGTCACCAAACGACATCCAGAAAGAGCTTTAAGGCGCACTGAAAGTTGATGGCGTATTTTAATTTGTTCTTTGGGTACAGGTATTTTATTGTCATCCATAGGCTGTGAGAAATAATGTACCTCACGTCTTCACGCTTCTATACACAGCACCCTTCTTTTCCCCTTTTGTACAACCAAGCTAGAATGAGTGAAAACAGGAAAATCATATCACAACACAAAACCATTTCATACTGATTTCTGGGCAAATGGGGACCTGTCACTTGAGCATTTTAATCTCATTACAGCACACTATTCATAGCCTGCAGCCAAAAAATGCCTACGCACTCAAATGTATCAAGCTGGTGTAGAGACTGTTTTGTCACGGGTGAGAGACGACATAAAAAAATAGCTGCTGCTAACATGAGATACCAAGATCTTTTGACTCCGCTGAGACACATAAGGCCGTAAAGACTGACAGCTATCAGTGCAGGCAGCTGTTCATTGGTCTAAAAATGCACCATATGTTTCACCTCACACAGAAGAAGTGTGGCCTGTTCTTTCTGTCTCCTTTTCCACCACTAAGAAGAAAGAATAACGTGTTTTACCAGCAGACGAAACATTAATAAAAACTGTCACTTGGCAATTTCTGTCATAAGTAAGACACTCAATTGGTGGGAAAAAAGCACTGCTTCAACAAGGTCCACAATCCATATTATTGTAGATTCATTGGTGAGGTGAATCAATAAGGACAAGCAAAGGTTAGCCTCACTCAGACTGCATGATGGATCACGTTATGTTCACCAACCACTGCCCTTTAACGTGGCCTCAGAACATGCCACAGTGCCATTCTCTAAAACAAACACGCATCCTGATAGTTATTATACAACAGTGACCCCACCACTTGCTCTGCACACAAAAAAGCTACATTTTTACAAAACATATTGTGGAAAAAGAGAAACATTGAGGTAAAATAAGACGAGAAGGACAGCGAACAAAGGAAACAGTTTTATTAAAAGGACTGTGAYACTGTGAGCTGGCTCGAGTGCTACTCTTCTGAAAACTCAGCAAGATCCTCAATGGTCTTTGGGGTATTTAGAGAGTCTTCATGGGGGAGCGTGCAGTGTGGAGTTTCAATCCAAGGAGCCACCTGAGGRGCTGAAAAATAAAGCCAATACCAGCAACTGCAATTCCTTGAATAAGGTGTGTGATCCCAAATTTAATCCTTCCTTCATGCKAGTTAAAATAAAAGTTTTAAACAGAAATACCACAGTTTCCAGCTTGTGAAAGAACGGTTTTGGCATCTAAAATATTCTTGAAGTTCAGAGTTATTCRCCTAAATTGCTCAGGGAGCCACAGTTACTCAAAGCCAACAGCCCAGGGGCCAGACATTCCCGCAGGTTGGGTGGGTGGGGGTGTGAGGGGCGGTGCCCATTAATGGTAGGTGAAACACTGCAGTATGTAACAGAATGAGTATTGTTATCCTTTACCTTTGAAATTACTTTACTTTGTTGCATTGAATCATACATTTACATGTATTTAAAATGTGTTTTTATATTATATTGGCGCATTGGCAGGCCGGATGGAAGTCATTCCCATGGGCCACCAGTTGAATGGCCCTACTGTAGGTGATTAAACTTTCCTTTGAACAAATATTAATTACACAGTTACAATAAATACAAAACAACTGAGTCCCACAGCTGTCCATAAAAATAATTGACAATTTAATGACTTATTTATTGATCCTAAGAGAAATTCCAGCAGCATGTTAGATGTGACAACACTCAGCAGTAAAATTTAGACTAGTAAACAGACAAAAMCAAAAGATGAACTACTGACTGAGAAAATAATCTACAAACCAAAGCGTATAGATGTGTTATACAATCTTACTAAAAATGTTGAGCGTGTGTTATGAGAGTGCAAACATGTAGTTTAAGTACATACAAAAACATGAGTGGTGCAGAATAATTACTGTTATACTTTGTAAATCTTGGGCCAGTACCAATGATAGTAATGTAATATCTTAGTATTTAGACATGTTTAATCATCAGTACACCAACTCTGAATACTTTTTCATAACTAATATTTGCTTTTCAAAGTTACTTAGCTGAATACGGTCCTTTGAAACACAGGATAGAGTAAGGTTTTTAGCTAATAAAAATGATGTTTTGTGTTTTCCAGACCATAAGTCACACTTTATTCGTAGTTTGGCTGGTCCTGTGACTTCAAGTCTGGTGTGACTTATATATAGTTTTTCACTGATGGTAACATTTATTTGACTGATGTGTTAAATGTTAGTCCAAACTGACTGACATGAACCAAGGATTAAATATTACCGTCCCCAGCTGTTAGATGGTGCTCTAGGCTGCTGATTTTTATTTTTATTTAACCATTGTTTAACCAGGCACATCCCATTGAGCTTGCAGATCTCTTTTTCAAGAGAGGCATGGGCCTGATGATAACTATGGCATATGTTGTTCCTGTACCGGTAAAATAAATTTGCAGGATTGAAATGAAGTAATGTATGAATCTTTTCCTTTAATATTTATTTGACACAATAACATTAGTATCAATAAATTGATATTTAAATAGATCCCCATACTACAAATTACCACTTTTTAAAAGATCTTTAGATGCATTKTCGGGATCCTTTCAGGTGAAAAATAATCATGACTTTAATGTAATCTTTCATTGTGTTTTTGACTGTATTTTAACTGTAATTCTAACTATGTCCTGTTGTGTCTGTCTACTGTACAGCACTTTGGTCTTGTGCTGTTTAAAGTGCTTTATAAATAAAAGTGGTATGGTATGGTAACAAGTAAACAATAAAACTGCATTAGCATGTGGTAAACATTGTGAAGCTTTTTGAAACTACCATAATCAATCCCCATATTAAAGAAAGTTCTTTAATTTTAAGTTCCTCAGTTATCAATCATTGTTTTTTTCTCTGTTAGAGAAGAATCAATGTTTCAAGTTTCAATGGATACCTTATGAATGTCTTAGACACAGTGGAATTTGAAGAGTAGTGGTATTGAACATTRTGGGAATAAAAATTGATTAAACAGGTACAGAGATATGAGGAAGCTCAGTCTACATGAGAGTCATGTTAAATCAAAWAGCGACAGATCACTCAGGTCGACTGAAGGGATGCAGAATGGACTCTGAAGGTGCAGCCCAATATCTGTTCAGGTTTTAATAAACCTTTCGCCATGTGGCAGCTGGGATAAACTGCAGCTCCCTGAAAAACTGTGAAAGAATAACGAAGGTTTAAAAAAGGGAATGAATGGATCTTGTGACATGAGTTGTATTATTGGCTCTCTGAGCATACTTTCCTAATGTCATAATACCAGAAAACTAATCTTTTCAAAGTTATGGCCTCTGTAGAACAATCTTTTTAAAGAACTGAAATATCACACTGGGCCTTTTCTCATTAAAAAAGTAAAACAAAATGACACGTTTGAAGTTTAACTAAGCTTTAGCAACAGCATGTGATTTTTCAGCTATTTTTTTTTCAGGTCAAGAACCATATTATTGTGGTTAATAGCATTTCTTTTAAACACACTTGAATGGTTAAACATGCAAAAGCCTCAAAGTCTAATTCTTTTAAAAGGATTTTGTTTCCAATAAAGCAAAAACTATTAAAAAACTAGAAAATGAATTGCTTTGGCCTCAAGCAAATACAGTATATATTGTGAAAAGTTAAGTCAAGTCTGTTAAATCTGACATTTTACTGGTTAAGCAGAATTTGAGGCAAAGCAGATTGTGCTCAATAAATAAAGTAGTAGAATTGGGTTGGATTTGGAATTGGATTTGGGGGAATAAAACTCCTTGTTCTGAATGATGACTGGAGTGACACTCATCTTCGTTCTCGTGTTAGAGTTCAGGAAAGCTTTGAAGTTCATTTTCAAAGAACTGCCAAAATTCAATAGTCCGAAAGTCCAGGGTGATGAAAGAGCTGCTGGTATACATTTTTAATATATGTTTTTCACTTAATTTTTTTGTACTTTGGTATCAAGGTTTTACAGCTTATTTTGAGGTATTTACAACCTTTGAAAATGGCACACAAATTTCCACAATACAAAGTACACGTGTATTGCGGAATGAACTTGGGAATTTCTTTTATTTCAAAAGCACTAAAAGTAAAGTTTAAATGTATTATATTTTACTTTATAGACTCAGACGCAGTTGAGCCTATAAAAATGTGTTTTAACTGTGTTTTTGTTGTTTTCTGCTTCTATGCATGTCTGAATAATAAAAGTGATGATGTATATGAAAACTTTGTACAAAAAGTAAGGACATTTGTGTTCGATAGATTATATATTTGKTGTAACAAAGTTTATTGGCAATAAATCTTATACCGTTGGAAAGCCTGTTAATTTCTCCTTTAAATGGTGCCACATTTGTAAGGAGCATGCATTTGTGGAATGAGCAGAGCTGAGTATGTGGGTTTCATACATGGAAAGGTAGCCAAACTTAACTTGTCATTAGCAGAATAAAATCTATTCACCTGCAACAATGGACTGATATTGATGTGTTTTTTTGTAAAGGAAAGAAAATATATCAGTGCATTAAAAGTTGTTTGTGACTTCACAGGACCTGATACATGTGTGGGACTATAACTTCTTTATCTATAAATCCCACTGTGTTTAGATGTTTTTGCTCCAGCAATATCTAAACAGATTTACAGTCTTTGCTTTAAGAAAGTGGATCAGTCACAAAGCTCTGCCTATTGCTACAGGACTTTTCATCGTCCTCTGAGGAAAAWGTCATAAAAATATTCCAGCTGACTAAGGCCCACTAAAGTTCCAACCTCATAAAAGTTCAATCCTATAAGATGTTTGAGCTCTGTCAAAAGGCAACCTGCAAAACAAAAACATCAAAACAAATCAAGATGTTAAAATGTAATGAATTTGAATTAAAAAAAAGGATGTGTCGAAACAAATCTTTCAACCTACCGTAGGGCTACAACTTCAAACACTGTGCTTTTATTTATTCTGATGTATCTGATTAAACCAGACTAAATGTGTTTTGATCCTGTATCTTTTCCAAAAGCAAATCAAAATCTGCTTCAGCTGGGATAGTGAAGGCTTTATGTTAAGTCCCTAGAAAAGCCTCAATCATTTCCTTCAGATCYTTCAAACAAAAGAAATTGATTGGAGAAACGTATTGAACCGCTGTTTAAAAGCAACAAGTATATGTAGCCTGTCAGGATATAAAAATTACTTAGACCTTTTAAGGAGACGTGCGCCTGATTTTTTTTTTTTTTTTTTTTTTTTGGCTCACAGCTTATGTTTTCCTGATGCAATCAATGACTGAGAAGATTTCAGTTGCAAGGTTTACATGACTGGCAGCCTTTTAAAAAGAACTGTGACGCACTGCACAACAACCTTCCCCTGACTTTTAAACAGCCTGGCACTTGAAAGGGAGTTTGAAGTTCTGCTTGTGTGGAACAGAGAAAGAGAAGTTAAAGAACGTGAGTGTTAAAGACTAAGATGAAGAAGRAAAAAAAAAGTAAGGGCAGCTCTAGCCATGCAATCGCAGAATATGACAGATGATATTTCGAACCCACTTTGTTCTTCGTTGCAATCCTCACTGGAAATTACCAAACCAATCGCCCATGACTACTTCTCCTCCTTTTGTCTGTGCAGGAAGAACATGCGGGCAAAGGAGACAAACCTTCTCAGCGTGACCTATCTGTAAAATCGGCTACATATTTCCAGGGCAAATGTCACAGGTGACCTTGGGATGTACGAGAGGTGGAATTAAATCTGCGGGCTTAATGGAGCTGGTAAGAAGATTCCAAAGTGGTGCAGTTAATACAGCTGGCCTTTAAGTTGACACCTTTTATCTCCAGTGGTGCTCTTCTCGGGTTATTTTGAGACATTGATTTTTTTAACCGACATCCATATAGATTCCCTTTGAAAGAGACAAAGGAAACTTTGTCTGTTTATTTAATTTTAAAACTGGATATTGATACAAATMTCCCAGGCTTTGCTCTACAGGAGCCACATTCAGTTAAATGGCCAGATAAGGTTACCACAAATGAAAACAATCCCAATTTGTTTTCATTTAAATATGCCACAAAGTGGTTTGGCTGTCTGTCTTTAGGGACATCCTGCCCAGTTTAACATCCTTTGGTAGAGGCCTCAACCCTATGAGTCCTGAATAATGTTACAAATGAACATATTGATGTTTTAACACCATTACTCAAGACTAGATAGTGTAACATGAGTTGTGTCCAGTGTTGTCCACAAATACATTCAAATGAGCATGTTCATGAGTGGCACCCACATTTTGTGTGAACTTTGAACTTGAGCTGAACTTAACCAGGATATRTGCAAAATCCACTTTTTTAGCTGTTAAAGGGATCCATGATTAGTTGTAACATTAGACTTTCTTTGATAAACATTTATTTTAACTGTAAAATAAAGACTGTAAAAATGTCATAGGCTGTTTAGTTTTTATAATTTTGAAACTATAAGTTTAAAAATATGTTACACGGACAGGGCCATTTTATTTAAACGCAAAGCATTCTGGGTAAATGATGATAGGTTCTTGGTGTGAGGCTGCTAGTGAGCTATATCCACCCTGAAGGTTAATCTTGGACAATATCTGACGATTGTCTCTTTTAAATGAAACCAGAGAGCGTTGACAGAAAGAAGAAGGTAGAAATGACTCAGCCTGTAACTGAAAATATGGATGGAGGACAACAGAGCTGCTTCATGGAAGAAGAACCCCAGCTTATCCTGTTAGCTTTAGCATTAGCCCTGACGCTATCACCATATGTATGTATTAGCTCAGCGCTACACATTCTCCTCTCRTCAACTTTTCCTCTGCTCGTGTGATTCCCTCCCTCCTCTCAACTTCCCCTCTGCTCGTTCCGCCTTTTGSTTTAGTAGACTTGCAAGAAGTGCTTTTATTGGATGAAGAAAAACCCTGTCTGTGATTGGTTGGTGTTGTGGATCATTTACATAAAACTTGGGTTTCAAGTGCAGAGAGAGAGCTGCAAGCAAGCAGAGGGAAAGTTGAGAGGAGGACGGGAAAGAGTTGAGCACAAGCAGGAAGAGAGTTGAGCAAGCAGGTAGGGAGCTGCATGAGCGAGTGTGTGATTTGAACGCACACGGTTCAAATTATTGTTTGTTCATATTCGTATCTGCTCCCAAATGAGTGTTATTGTGKGCTCAAGCTGGTGGCACGAATGTAACGCCATTGCAATGGGCACCGCTGACCTCCATGACCCTGAAAGAAAAAGCAGGTAAACATAAGTTATGGATAGATTTGTATAGTTTAATTGCCTTGGCTCTTTTTAACCTCACTCTTCATTTGTTACACTGTCAAACCTGACAAGTTAAGTTAACTCAAATGATTAGGGGAAATTAATTGCACAAATCTGTTTTTTTGTAACAAACTATTTGAGTTTATTTAATCATGTGAGGAGAGTTTAAAGAACACAAAGCAATTGTGTTATGGCAACTCAAATGCGTAAGTTTATTGACTCATTTCATTTAGTATGTTACAACTTAACTTATTACGTTGGACTAAAAAAGCTGTTAGTTTTCATACTTATTTAAACAGTGATATGGTCATACTCAAATTAAGTTAAATGAACTTGAATGGTTCTTA
>NW_013952480.1:510360-513994 GCF_001266775.1 Austrofundulus limnaeus
AAATAATACAGGTGGGCTTCTCCGCAGTATTACTCTACTGTTTTTTGCACATGCTGTATATACATTTAGAGTACAAAAAACAGAGTTAAAATGTTTAAATCTGATGTTACTGTCAGTTATTGTGCAATTTAACTTTGAAGAAGTAGTTTAACTATTTCACTACAATAATCCACATAATAATATTAACAATACTTTAATATAATAATAAACTTAATAATAGTTTCGATACTTACAGGCGGACTTCAAACAAAGCCAGGCAGGAGCTGTGCTTGTGGCTGCACAATCTGTACCAGACGTTCATTTGTGCATGCGTTAAATGTCTGTTTTCTAGAATGCAATCGATTTTTGAAAAAATACTGAAAATTGTCATTTCCATACTTAATTATGAAGGTGTGTTAAATTATATTTAGAAAACAGTTTTAATATTTAATGCATTTTGATTAATAAAATATAGATCATGTTATAATTCATCTTATGTTCATTTTATTTATTTCCTGGAATGAAAATCTGCATCTTTTGCAAGCATTGCCTTTTCCATGAAACATTGCAGATGATAAAAGACTGAAATCGAATCAATTCGGGCATCAGTCTAGCTAAATGCAACGTGCAATTTTTTTTAGCGCATACGCAAATGAGCTTCCATGTGCAAAGCTCAGTGATGACGTCAGAAATAGGAGGGGGTTTATTATTTTTTTGGTCTGTATCAGTGATCGCAACTTAAATAGTTCAAAGCAACAATACTCAAAATACATGATAAACATTTGTGGACTTATAGCAAGTGCGTTAGTACATCAWACAGTTYGTTTTAGACMTACTTAACTCAGTTTATAAAAGTTTCTCTAAGTATTTAGCTAAAGTGAGTACAACTGACTAACTTCTGTTAGTAAGAAACTACCGGGTTTAAAGAGTAAGTTTCCTTCATCTAGGAAGGTTGGCAACAGTCCCATAAACCTAGACTTGTTAAAACAATATTGACAACTGTGGTGAAAGAAACATACAGCTGCTTGGAGATGGTATTGTAGCTTTTACCTTTTTCAGTGTTCTCCTTTCTAAGCTCTTCAGATTGCTCTTGCCTTTGCTTTCTCGGGTCCATGTTCAGTACAGCGCACATAGCARTACCAATGGGTGTTTGTTCCCTTTAAAAAAGGCTCATGAATATCTTGAAGGCATCTGTGATATTAATCACAGTCAAACACTTAGTTTGAAACATGACTATATTGCAAAGATTAATAGTCCCTTTAGGGTTCCAGCAAATGTGCTTCACATTATTTTAGCGTTTCTTTGCAAAAATAAACAGCAAATTATATATTTTCACAAGCCTTTTTTGTTTACATTCTCCCATACTGAAGGCATACTGATATAATTAGACGTGTGCTTTTAACTGAATTTGTTTTCATAAGGAATTAATTATTGTTTCAATTAATTGAAAGGGAACCAAAAAAGTTATGAGTTTACAGCTGAAAAACAGCACAATAGTCAATGATCATTAAATGGTGGCCAAGCCCAGCAAGTGGGGAGGGGGCTTCATTCTCTAAAGTCTTTAGCGATGCAATTATTGCAGTTGCGAAGGAAAATACCATCACCAATTACCATAAAACAAAGCTGATATCAGTTTATGTGTTGTTTTTAAAAAGAAATACCTTGCTTCATATGCCTGAACAAAGGATACTTGCTACAGAGGTGAACTTGAGGGGTGACACTGATTATGTATTGGGCTCCTTCAAGCTCCAGAACAAAGTGGTATAGGAGCACATGTTTAATCTTCAAGTCGTCCTTCGAGCTCCTTTTCTCCGTCTCTTTGTCCTCCTTCTCACTCATTTAGACTAATTCAATGTGACTGAGCATAAAACAAATGCAAGGGCACGTTGTTGCATGGCTCAACATCTGCTTCAATCTGTTATTTTTCTTGACCGAGGACAATTGGGTATACGCAACTGTTTACTTTTTCACAGCTAAAAACAGAAAGAATAAGCTACTCCAATGTTATCTAACAAGAACAAACTGTTTCTTGTTAATCCACAGATCAGTTTATTCATTTTTATTTGCTGTGAATTAAAATAATCCWYGTTATTCCAGGTATACACAGTAGCYAAYGTTGAGATRTTTTGCGTGACCCTAGCCAAAATGGTCCAGATKGACTGACCGTCTATCTGTCTSTCCATTATCTTAACCTGMTTTTTCCTTTCAGGGTCACGGGGGTCACTGGTACACATATCCAGCAGTCACTGGTCACTGTGCGAGGGGTGGGGGACATCCTGGRCAGGTCACAAGTCCATCACAGGACCACATAGAGACAAACRAGGCAAACATTTAGAGATACCAATCAGCCTAACATTCATGTTTTTGGTCTGTGACAACCAGAGTGAGTTCCAGGAGAACATCCATTCATACAAACTCGACTCACAAAAGTCCCCAGCCAGGATTCAATCCGGCATTTTTTTTCTTAGAGACAACCGCTCTACCAACTGAGCTACTATGCATGTCTTTTATGAATTCTCTGCTAAAGTGTACAAATGCAAATACGATTCCTGACCTAATTTACACATATGTACATATAAATCAGTATTTAGCAGGTAAGTAAAGTGTGGTGATGATCTAATTGATCAGTTTTTACCTAATCCTCTGTACATTATGCAGGGCTATCTTTACACAAACAGTATCTCCACCCACCTTCAAATTTAAAATTCATGCTATAAAACAAGGATTGTTTCTCTTATTTAAATTCCCTTATCTTTAAGTCACACTGTTCTTCTTAATCGAGTCTACAAAGGTTTGAAAATATGTATTTGTGTGTTAAAATGATTCCTTTTTTATTTTTGGAAAACATTAAAAAGTATCCGGATATTACAGCAGTCTTACTCATTCAAGCCACATAATCACACATAATAGCTGCATACAACGAGATCAAACAGGTTGTCTGTGAGGATGGATGAGCTCCACACTTTGGTTTACATGACTCAGTTTGATGGTGGCGTCAAAGCGGGAGCCACGCTTTGTCCTGTCCTTGATCTCTCCCGTCTTGCAGATTGAGTCGACCCTTGTGACTCACAA
Organism: Austrofundulus limnaeus; assembly: GCF_001266775.1. NCBI lineage: Eukaryota > Metazoa > Chordata > Actinopteri > Cyprinodontiformes > Rivulidae > Austrofundulus > Austrofundulus limnaeus. The sequence continues at coordinate 513,412 of NW_013952480.1, forward strand.
CGGACTATAAAATGGCGGAGCAAGGTGCTTGTGTCAATAATTTATGGATGTGTCTATTTAGAGAAAGGTTGAGAACATRATTTTAACCCAGCCTCATTTGTCTTCTTTGGCTTTTTGTTATCTTCAATCTGAGGAAGATCCGATTTTTAACACAATAGTGCATATCTTTTTAAGTAGAGTTCTGTGAAAGGTTATGAAAAATCAATAGGAATGCTTTTTAAACAGCTACAGTTTAAAGCAGAGGTTCTTAACCTATGGGCCGTGGCCCAATTGTGRGCCGTGAGCGCCTCCTTGAGGGCCTCAAAAGACCAACAGTTTTTAACTTTGGGCCGCATAGGGCTGAGGGACCGCATTGATTTTAAATAAGGTGCAATACACTTTATTACAACTAGTAGCGGTAGTGCACCACTCAGATGTTTAACAACATTTTTAATATGTAGAAGAAGAACCTGCCGAGAATGTAAACCTATTTTAAATGAAAAGTAGAAGCAAAAATGAAAGTAACTCATCAAAAAACACCAGTTTGTCACTAATATTATTTTAACTTATATTATAGGAATGGTCGTTTATATGTATATATATA
>NW_013952480.1:514271-532196 GCF_001266775.1 Austrofundulus limnaeus
GTGTGTGTGTGTGTGTGTGTGTGTGTGTGTGTTTGTGCTGATAAGCCCGAGTGGTCTGTTGACTGAACGTTGTATTTGTTCAAATAATTGTTATGGGCAGGTTACAATATAAAAATATTTGTCTCATAATCATGTCTTGTGATTATTTGACAGGAGTTTTACTTTTAAACTGCAAATGTATTTAATTTAGTTTTGTTAGTTATGATAGTTTAGTTACGCTGTAAATACAATAAAAAATAAACCAATATTTGGATTAGAATAATTATATTTTGATCCATACGTTAGTAATGTGTGACTGGGCCTCGTGTCACTTTATGATCAACAAATTTGGCCCCGAGGTCAAAAAGGTTAAGAACCCCTGTTTTAGAGAACCATTTTTGGGCAGGTGTAAGAAAATTTTACACTCTTAACAAGCATTGTCCTCACAGATGAGTGTGTTTCTATGACATGGAACATTCTAACTCCAAGCAGACCCAAGATATTAGTAATCATGACACTTTACCTACTTTTATTTTCATTCCCTACAGTAGTACTATGAAATTTTCAAATTTGAGTTGTTTTAAGAGCACAGCAGTCTTCTTTGCCAATAACTCTTAGCCAATAACTTGACAATCCAATTGGAACTAATTAATATTCATCCAAAGAGCTGTCTGCAAGTGAGATTGTTATGATTTAGGCCATTTGTTCTGATTATTTTACATAACTGTTCAGTTGCAGGATGGTGATTTGCTGGCCCAGCTGTGATGTAACCTGTCTGCTATTGACTGACTCCTCCTGGTGGACCTCCTCTACATCTTGGTTGGATCATTCAACTCCTGCTCCTCCGAACACAAAACACAATCCTCTAATTAAGACCAACGCCCGGTCCCAATACTCACACTACCCTACACCCCTCTATGAAGTGTGTACTCAGTTCAAGTGAACATAAGGGTTTGAGTGTGCAGGTTACATGTGTGCAAAAGTTTGAGAATTGGGACAGTACAGGTTACGTCATCAACTTGTGCTACTGCGTAGTGAATGAGACATCCAAAATGGCAGGAATGGTCRTTGTTTTGGCATTTGTACTGCTAAAAACGAATGTTGTACAACTACAACAAACACTCATTTTTAGGAATTGTTTTCTTGGCGATTGGCAGACAAATTTAAGCGTATTACCGCCAATAGCCTGGAAGGTGCTCAGTGGACATTGCCATATTTCTGCCTTTTAATTCAAAATGTCACATACAGCAATGAATTGTGGGATAATTCACTTCGCTGAAGTTAATTTGGATGTGAGCTTAGCAGATGTGTGGATCAAGGGCAGGGTGAAAGACCACTCTGGAGAATTGGAACACATTATGTACCCAAACCCTTCAGCGGGAACRTGCATTTGAAGAACACAAGGGTGGAAGTGCGAGTATTGGGACCTGGCTCAGCTCTCTTGCCATTTAGGGTGAATTTGCAGCCATTTTGCTGGGTGTTGTCTTGTGGGTGAAATGTCTGGCTTTGGCCTTCTGACAGGTCAAGTTCAGTTTGTGTTCAAGGGTTTGGTTTTTGAGGTTTGTTGTAAAACTGATTTTTTTAAGCTGTTGAAGGCTGTTTTACAGGAAGACTCTTCATTAGGGTTTGGATTTTGTGGCTAAAATTGCCAATTTCTTTGTTAGAAGGGGGTTATAATGTTTGATTTTGACCCAGTTTACATTTGTGAATGTAGGTAGTGTAATTTTGTTTTCCTCAATACTTGTACAGCACAACTTCAGCTGCATGACTTGGCTTTTATTTTGTTCAATTCCATTCATTAATTTTGAAATTGACTAAAATAAACCACTTTTCATTTAAAAACCTATCTCCGTCTGGTTTTAATGTTAACTCCCCTTTTCCTGGCTGAGCCGRGTTGTAAATAAAGGATATTATTGTTCATAACTTTGACACAGAAAACTAAAAGAGCACCGGAGCACCACGTCCTGCCATTGAGGACATCTGCAAAAAGTGGTGTCTGAAAAGGGCTGGGAAAATCATCAAAGACTCCAGTCACCCAGCTCACAGACTRTTCATCCTCCTGCCCTCAAGGAGGCGCTRCAGGAGCCTCCGGACTAAGACCACCAGGTACCGGAAAAGCTTCTTTCCTACAGCTGTTACACTCCTGAACTCTACCTCCTGACATCTGCACAATATCCATAACCCATGGACCTAACAACACTACCTGCWCTGTTTTGCTCAACACTGTATAACTAATCTACTCTTGTTAATAAGTACATAGTCATTTTATATGCCACCATATTTAGAACATGATCATAAGATGTAAATTCATATTTCTGTAAGTTAAAGTCTGTCAATTCATATCCTGTACATTCATAACCTGTGTATAATTATACTTACAGCTATTACATATTAAAATAATTACTGTGCATTTGTAATACAATATGCTGTATACTTTTATATTTCATGCTAAGCACTTCTGGATGGATGCAAACTGCATTTCATTGTCTTGTACTTGCAACATGTGCAATAACAATAAAGTTGAATTCTATTATGTTATATTCTAAAAGAAAAAAATGCTAAAGGTAAAGAGCAGCAACTGAAAATAAAAATAAATTARTAAACAAATCAGCTGAGATTTACAACCCATACAGGTTGTTGAAGGGAGCCACGGAGCAACAAGAAGTCAACATGAACATGGATGTTGACAGGAACGTGGAAAAGGTGCAGTCGTGTAAGAGGCTTCAACAGTTGGCSGGGGTGCAGTGTTGTCTGCGGCGTGAGCTGTGTGATCTGACAACACTGCAGCAAAGCTGACGGCTGAAAGAGGCATGGAGCTGAGATGAAGCCACCCATAAAAGCCTTCCAAACACCGAGGTCTTATGGGGGCTTGCTCACAGGCTAAATGAGCCTGCATGCACACCATGCAATGAGCATAACAAGAGAAGGCCTTGGAGACTGAAAAGAGGACCTGAGGATATTAGTAAAGCAAACGAGCTGCCCTTCCACGCTTGGGAAAGCAATATTCAACTGACACAGAGAGGAGTGCAAATCTCCGACCTCGGCAATAACAAGGCAGCTTCAGCCATGTGCTGTTTAACTCATACGCACAATCCCATTTATTCAAGCATCTATTATGTGACTGATTTGGCTGAATTTTACTGTTGTCTGCATGAAACCAAAGGCTGAAAGACACATTTTCAAGTTAATGAAGGTGCAGTAAACCCAATTGCCACTGTGTGCATAAACGTGCATCCTCAGCTTCACAAGGACAGTTAACGCTCCTGRTGTGCATATATTCTTTTTTTTCTGATGATTGCATCGTAATGCAAATGTAAGAGTCGGCAATTCTCCAGTGGCATCATTTGCGAGATGTCGCCGCTCAACRACGAAGAGCGTTTACATTTCTCTTTCAATCTTTTCTCTTTGTGTCCTGAAACTGATCACCCTTAAAGACTTTAGGAACTTTTTTAGAGTCTGTGGAGAATTTAGGGAATTAATATTCAGCGCTGAATTTAATCACTCATAAAAAAAACTCGAGCGGTGTTATAAAATTGACGCCAAACGAAGCGCCTCGTGGAAACACAGAACACATGTACCCACACCAAACGGCCACGTGTGTTTGTGTCTTGTTAATCCRCCTCAGGTTGATCAGCATTCTTCCCGCCCCTCCAGTCTGCAGCATCTCCTGCCCAAGCCTCCCACCATGAGTAACGTGGCAAATTTGCAAGAATACATTATTAATTTCTCGTCAGGAAAGGCAGCTGCCTCACTTGACAAGTGCTTCTCAGATTTCTTCTTTTTTTTAGCTTTCATTTCCCGCAGTGCTCCTGAGATACAGAATCTCCCTCTSTGCTCTCAGTCAACAAAATCAGACCTTTGGAAGGGGAATTCTGTGAGATGGTTATGAACAAATAATGCCTTCCCTGTTGTATATAGATTTTTTAACTATTTTTTGTCTGGACTAGAGTTTAATACTGAAAAGATTGACAAGCCACATCTAATTCAAGCAGATTTCTGCCATCTTAAAATATTTTCAATCTAAAATATGTCATTGGAGTTCATGCAAATGTTTTTTAAAAACCTTTATACGTCTGTCAATATCACTTAACAAATAGCATGGTAAAGCTGAACGATCCTTTTAGGAGCCTGTCTATAATAGATTTGAAATACCTTGTTCTTAGTAATTGTGGGTTTACGTTGAATTTATATTTGCTTCATTTACCTAAAAGATGACTGCAAGTTAATAAAACACATGACAATTCATTATTTTAAAAAGCCATAATTAGCCAAAAGGATATTCTTCATGATGTTTAAAAAGCAAGAAAATGCATGAATATAAATTCAACAATAACAGACAATTTATAAAGACAAAAAATTGGATTAAACAAATCCTGGCACATTAAGAATGAAAAATAAATATTGTGCATTTTCTTGTATTTTATTGCTTTTCATTATGGCCAGGGGACTACAAAGGGGAAAAAACAACCTTTTGAACAATTCTGGGGTTTTAACTTGAATTGTCATGTTTTTTTTACAATGCAATATCCTCTTTTAAATAAATAAACAAAACAAATTAAACTCATACTTTTTTATGTCTAGGGAACAATCGCTTTCAACCTAAGTTCAACAAAATCTAGGAAATACTCAGAGGTCCTCATTACAGGTCAAACTAAAGTTACAGTGGGGTACGTAAAGTTTGGGCAGCCTTGTTAATTTTCCTGATTTACCTTCATAAATCATTGATTGGATTWAAAAAAYCWGTTAAATATATCATCTAGGGCAGTTGTTCCCAAAATTGGGGTCGGGACCCGCAGTGGGGTCCTAAAACATCAAGGTGGGGTCCTGGAAATATTTTCTGAATTAATTACACTAAAAAATTACAACTAACAACATGTTTTGCCTTTGCTGTTACAAAATAATAAGATTAGTGTAATTAAAATGGACAAAAATAACGTCATAAATAATGTGACTATGACTTTGTTTGTTTGACGTGAAAACAATGTTAATGAACTGACAACAGCTGAGGGCACAGGTCTCTGCTGCTTTTATTTTGTGGGTCAAAAGCTGAAAAGTTTGGGAACCACTGATCTAGGGGACAAACACAGTGATATTTGAGAAGTGAAATGAAGTTTAAATGATTTACTGAAAGTTTGTAATAATTGGTTAAACATAATTAGGCAGGTGTATAAATTTGGGCACTGTTGTCATTTTATTGATTTTAAAACCTTATTGGAACTTAAATTTGGTTTGGTAAGTTCAGACTTGGCAGATTCTTGTCTTTCTAGAAGAGGAAGCTCAATTAAGTCTACATAATAAAATGTGTCGGTTTAAAGATTCCACCCTCCGTTCCTTTTTTTAGTTTATATTTATTCATTTCATTAAAAAAAACATTACATAAAACAAAACAATACAAAAAATAAAAATAAAATGAAAGGCAGTGAAGAAGAAAAATATCTTGATATCTGCTCCTGTTTAAAAAAAATATTAATTTCAAACAATAAACCAAATAATAAAACAAAACAAAAAATTCAACTCCTCAAACAGTGACTCATACAAATTAAACTATTTCATATTTCTTTAACAAATTTGCTTTGATCATTTTTTTAAATTAATTAATTGATCCAATGATTTAAATCATTTTCCAGATTATTTACAGAAGTCTTTACAACGGCTATCTCACTTGGACTGCTGAAAAGACCTGTTATTTCCCCACTGTGGGATCAATAAAAAAAAATTTATCTTACTTTTCCCCTCCTTTTGCACCAAATTAATCTGAGGAGTCGATCAGCCCTGCTGTTTAACTCAAAACTTACTTCATAAGGAAGATTATCAAATGGCTTCGCCAAAATCCGGTCCACAACATTCAAACTGTCTGCCATTATGTGCAACTACTTAGCTGGGACTGGCGCGAGCCTAGAGTGAAGTGTGTCTACCTGTGAGTGCTTTGTGACGGTGAAGGGGCTCAGCAGCCGCCGCTGGACAGAAACTGCAATAGAAGTCAGAAAGAGGGATAGAAGTCCGTCTCCAAACAGAAGCAGCTACAAAACAACCTCCAGAATKATTTGTCACTAGTTGTTTTTAACAAATAAAATGCAGCTAAAATGATTAATAAAGTCTCCGGTTCAACTCAGAACAGAAACGAAACTGAAAAATGCTTTCATGGAATGTTTACACCACAAGATCGCTGATTTGCTCATTTCCCTGTCAATCAAAATGATACTCAGCCTCCGACAGATCATCCAATCATCATGCAGAAGCTGAGTGTCCGGGCCAGCCGGGGCCAGCCCACTGCCCCATAGACCCCCAGAAACGCTAGCATCCGATGGGCGGGACAAAGCCCAGCATTTATCCAATGACTTGTCTCATTTCGCTGCGGTCTTTGCATCGCTAACGAGCTCTGTGGAAGCTCAGCGTCCGACTGTTTAAAGCACCGTGAAGCTGTGGGGATGAGGGAGAGGAAAGTTGTGTCATTACCAGTGATAAGAAACTGATTCTGAACAAAAGTTGAGCGCGTTGTAGCAAATATTTTGTCAATGACATGTACTCACAACAGTATATATTTGATCTTTTTATTTTATTTTATTTTATTTATTTTTTTTACATTTTAGAGGAAGCTGAGCTTCCCTTGCAGTCTCAGAGCAATCGCTTCTGAAGTTCAGTGACCCTTGACCTCCAGACACAGGTGACTCCAATTATGAGAAAGGGTATTTAAGGGGGGGCAATTGTAGGTTTTTCTCCTCTTTGCATCTTCTCTGAAGAGTCGCAGCATGGGAGTCTCAAAACAACTTTCAAATGAGCTGAAAACAAAATTTTCACCGTCATGGTTTAGGGGAAGGATACAGAAAGCTATCTCAGAGATTTCAGCTTTCAGTCTCCACTGTGAAAAACATTGTGAGAAAATGGAGGACCACAGGCACAGTTCAAGTCAAGGATCGAAGTGGCAGACCAAGAAAAATCTCCAATGAACAGAAGCAAAGGCTGTTGAGAACAGTCAGTCAACCCACAGACCAGCACCAAAGACCTACAACATCATCTTGCTGCTGATGGAGTCACTGTGCATCGTTCAACTATTCAGCACACTTTACACAAGGAGATGCTGTATGGGAGAGTGATGCAGAGGAAGCCTTTTCTCCGCCCACATCACAAACAGAGCTGCTTGAGGTATGCTAAAGCACATTTGGACAAGCCAGCTTCATTTTGGAATAAGGAGCTGTGGACTGATGAAACTAAAACAGAGTTATTTGGGCAGAACAAGGACCGTTGTTCATGGAGGAAAAAGAATACAGCACTCCAAGGAAAACACCGGCTACCTACAGTGAAATTTGGTGGTGGTTCCATCATGCTGTGGGGCTGTGTGACCAGTACAGGGACTGGGAATCTTGTTAACGTTGAGGGATGCATGGATTCCAACCAATATCAGCAGATTCTGGAGACCAATGTCCAGGAATCAGTAACAAAGCTGAAGCTGCTGAAGCCGGGGCTGCWTCTTCCAACAAGACAACCACCCTAAACACTGCTCAAAATCGACTAAGGCCTTCATGCAGAGGAACAAGTACAACGCTCTGGAATGGTCATCTCAGTCCCCAGACCTGAATACTATTGAAAATCTGTGGTGTCACTTAAAAAGAGATGTCCATTCTCAGAAACCATCAAACCTGAATGAACTAGTGATGTTTTGTAAAGAAGAATGGTCTAAAATACCTTCAGCCACAATCCAGACATTTTTTTTCGTGCCCAAATTTATTCACCTGCCTAATTTTGTTTAACCAATTATTGCACACTTTCTGTAAATCATGTCAACTTCATTTCACTTCTCAAATATCACTGTTTTTGTCCCCTATATGATTTATTTAACTGATTGTTTTTATCCAAACAATCAATGATTTATAAAGGTAAATCAGGAAAATTAACAAACCTGCTCAAACCGTTGCACCCCTGTATCTTCTTTTGTTTATTTTTTTTGACATAATTTATAATTCCTTTTTATTTACCAATCATTTCAGAACATGTTAAAAATTTAGACAGGATCAGTCTGATTAAAAAATAGCAAAAATATGGTTTTTGGTGTTGTGTTTTTTGTTTTTATTATTTTTGTACAAAGTAATAGTGGGCATACACAAAAATAAGACACTAAGTGTTTCTAAAAAGCTATTTTTACCATATCTATTCAGATTTATTAAAATGCCATGTCTCATTTTGGTTTTCTCTCCACTTTTGAAAACAACGTTAAACATTCCAGTTATCTTTCCATTAAGAGCTGATTTGCTTAAAAATGCAAACACAAGAGAAAATCTATTTTTTTACAAAATAGTAGCGATGTGCAGATTGATGCTGAAATATTGATACTACCAATATTAGAACTAAATGCTCTAGAATATATTTTTAAATCAATACATTGATACTTTAATACTTCAGTCATTTCAGGTAACATATGTCATTATAGGAACACAGTGAAAATAAAATCAATTAATAAAATATTGTAAAAATTATATGCAGGTAGTGTTGTAGACCAGTCTTGGTCTTAAGACCATTTTTTGCTTGCCTTGTCTCGGACATTGTGTTCTCAGAATTTTACTTCCAGACCAGTCAAGACCACTTTTGAAAATATCACTAATTTGCCAGATTATTCTCCAATTTATTTGTTAACATCCTTGCTTTCATTGAATTTAAAACATACTGATTCAAATCCAAACCTGACTCATTGCTATTCATGTATTTTTTTTGTTACCTGTCACCCATCCCCACCCCATTTCACTTGTGTGTGGCACTACATGAAAGTGAGCAGTGGTTCTCTGGGAGCGGGAGAAAATGTCTAAATTTTTCAGTAAAACAATTTGGCTACATAAATCAGAAAGAATATAGTTGTAAAACAGCATGGGAGAAATTTTACAGCAATTTGTAAATGCTGCAGTGCTTCACTTTCAGAGATGGTGGGAAAAAAATAAAATATAAAAAATAATTAATAAAAATATTAAAATTTTATCGTCATTAACRTTAACATTCTGCCTCTGTAGCAATAGTGTTCTTCTGCCCTCACTCAGATTTTGTCAATATTAGCTCTATATGTTAACTTAGCTAAATGAGTATGGAATATTACATCTTTTAGGGCACTAGTTCTGTTTTTATTCCGGTATTGGCCTTGACTCAGTCTCGCCCTCCTTTGGTCTTGACTGGACCAAGTCAAGACCAAGATATGTGCAAGATATTTGCACATATCTTGGACGATTGTGTCCTTTTTTATGTGTGTTTGCACAAAGTATCAGTATAGGATCAGTATTGCAGATACCAGCATGAGTTTTACTTGGTATTAGAATCAAAAAGGAAATCAGTGGTATTGAAAATCACTACAAAATAGTTTAGACATGGCCTGTGAAAAAAAAGGGCCTACAACAACCAATCTGTGTCGCCCCTGCACAAGGCTGCTGTAGGTTTTAGGTACAAAGAGCAGATTCTTTATATCTGATTTTCAGTTAGAGGCTTTAGCATCATGTGCAAAGTTCCATGATCTATTCCTGAAATAAAAATGCTTATAGATCGCAGGGTGTGTTACCCTGCTGAGAAAGGCAGCTGACTTAAACAACATTACAGAATTTTCAAACATGTAGGAGGTATGTGTTAAAGTTACATCTACATACATGGATCCAGGATCTAGATTTAGCTGCAGATCACCCCCCAAAGCATCCCTTTCTCAGCTAGCTTACATTATTTTCTTTTTTTCAAAGTGCAATGATAAACTTGATCCTTGACCATGGATGCATGGTATGGTACGGTGAATGGGGATGTAAGAATATGATTCGCTTTCTTCATTGCTCCACGGTTCAGTTCTAAAGCTCATTTTGAAAGCTTTAAGACTCGGTCACAGGAGGGTCATTGCAAGCCATCTGAACAGGCTACGCCTGCAAAGACAGGTTAAACCTTCAGACACGTTTCTATCACACCCTGCTTTTAGGCTTTTTTTTATAGATTTCTCCAATAATATTTCTTGCAATCAAACTGCTGGCTTCTCACTTGTACCAAAGTGGATCTTGGAAGCCTACGGCCCTCATACCGATTCACTGATTTTCCATCTTTAGATTTATTTATCTATTTATCTTTTTGATAGGCACTAAACTCCAGAACCAGATGGATAAAAATACACAGTTTAGAGCTCAAATGGTGTGYATGCACAAGGCAGAAGGGTGAAAAWACATGTTTTSTTTCTCCAAAGCTATGTTTGCATCTCTTACAAATCCCATTCATTGTGAAGTTACTTGCCTGCAAAAGCCCAATTTACACTTCAATCTTGATCCAATAACACTTCTACAGACTCCCCTGGTTTATAATTTGCTGGATAAGAAGAAAAAACATTGTTTGCACCCTGACTAAATAGAGATGAAAATGAAGGCCAAAGCAAAAAGGAAGAGTTTTTTTTAACTAAATGTGGAGCTGAGCAGCTAATCAATGAAGACATTATTTTTGTTATCTTTGATGGTTTCAGTTCTGTTGTCAAGAAAAAAAAGGAAAAAAGCCATTGCTGAAAGAAAGGGATGAACAGAGGTGGCAGCAGTCATACAAAGGCAGCTTCAGTGATGTGGGAAGACTAGAAACAACCTCTGATTTTTTTTCCCGCGTACACAGGTCACACCCTCATGTGTGGAGGAATAGATAGAAAAATGACTGAAATCTGATGGCTGCTACCACGTTAAAAAAAACACCGTATTGACAAAGTATGAATTTCTTTGCATGTTTTCCACACTTGTGTACACACGACTAATTATAGTCTCATAATTCTCTGCATTTAATTAGTGACTAATTAGTTGTCAGGACTCATTTATGGCTCTTCGCCCACCATTTCACATGTTCCCTTCCCATCCGTCACCGGCCAAACTTTTGACCACGACTGAAGTCCAAATGAGACGTATCCAGCTTGTGGCTCATTAGCATTGTTGTTGTGTGATGAGTGATTAATCAGAGGCATCGCTGGCTTCGCCTACAGCTGCACAAACCTTCACAAATAATTCTGCAGAAGCTGTTTAACTGTTGCCTTTAATTGCCACAAAACCGCAGCGTCACTTCAATCATATTTCCCAGATAGTCGAGCGGTGGTAGTCGCTTTTTCTCCACAGGAGATGAGAAACAAAATGAATGCATTTATATTATTTCATTATTTCTATCTCATTCAGTTATTCTTTCACTGGCCCCCAATGGCCCAGTTGTGACAAATGAGTGGCAGTTTGCAAAAAAAAGACGCACTGACAACAGTGACAGACCTTCATTAAAATAATAACAGACTGTTTTTTCTTTTTCTTTCCTTTTATTTTTTTTGCACCAAGCCACAAACATGCCCACATCTGTTTGTCAGAGGGCTTCTTTGACAATATTGTGGTTATTTGCAATTGTAATGTGGCCCTGAATACAATGCGGTTAGGCTGAAGTGGGAAAATACGAGTGGAGAAAAACGTGCATGAGGTTTGAAAAATAATTTAAATGAAAGATAAAATCATAGTGTAAGAATGATTGGGCAGACCAAAAGTATGTTTAAAAGGTAACTATTTCATAAATTTTTTTGGTAAAAGATTTTCATTAGCAAAAGTTCTTCAATATAACAAGTCAGCCAGCAGTTTTGACTTCGCTATCTTTCTTTTTTCCTTAAGTTTAGCTTATGATGAGGTTAACATAATTTTAAATATAATTTAAATGAGGCTGTCTCTTTGGCCTTGAGGCAGTTTCAGTGGGAGAAGCTGCTTTTCTCTTTCATTGGCTAGAATGCCTCGCGTTAAATCAAAAAGCCACAAAGTCCTCACCTACATGTGGAAGGTCAACGCATTCAGCTCTTATAGAATATTCATGGAAACGTTATGCATTTTCATGATTAAAACACACAAATTCAGTCTTCAAATTGAAAGGCTTCACGAGTTTCATAAACTTCAATCATGACTGTCACTCTTTGACATTATCGGAGACCCTATTAGTTTTTTTTTAATATACCGATAATTATTATCCTCATCAGTATTTCAAGTAAGACTTTGACATTTAGGAAAGTGTACGTGCAAGCCATTTGGACATTTTGAGGCAAAAAAAACTGCAGTCACTTCAGTTCAGTATTTTAACACAAAACAATGCATTAAAACAATGGAAGTGATGTAGCCATGATTTGTTTACACATCTTGTCATTCACTTCAACCCCTTCAGATGTTTACCTCCGCACTGATCTTTAAAAATCTGTAATTTTCACAAAAACCATCCATAGTACTCTCACATGATATATGTGGAGGGGTTTATGGCAGAGGAACGACACCACCTATCCTCCTACTCTTCATGGGAACAGTTGGAGGACACGAACTGACAGAAAAGCATTGATTTTGTGGCAAAACACTGTTGCTGTGGTACTGAAGAACAGGAGGTGGCTATTTAATTTTATTTAGTGATTTTTTTATGTCTAACAGGCTCCGAGACAGAAAATAATTTTGAATAAAAGTTAAAAATTAAAAAAAACTGTGAAATTTCTCTACACATGTATACATGCAAAATGTATAAAAGTAAAAAGTAAAAATACATAAAAGTATTAGTTCTATTACAGGGGGAAATTTGTGCAATTTAGGGACAATCCGTCTAAGTTGACAAGTTGATGAGTTTGCTTTGTCTATTGTTTTTGTAAAAAATAAAAAAAATTAAAATATCAATGTTTTAGAAAGCATGAGATTCAAAACATTGAAAAAAGTGAGAGAATTTTTTTCATTTTCATCACCAGGTTAGCTTCAATCCAGAAAACAGGCAAAAAAAGCACTCTGTAAGTTACAAAACCAACAAATTTATAATGCACTGCAGTCTTTGCTTCTGCTTGTTTGATTCAGCCATGAAAGTWAATGTAAATAATATGAATTTCAGTTTTTTTTGACAGCTTGATGCGACATAATGTCAGAGAAGTTTTATAATTCATGCTCAGTTTTCAAATATATAAAAAGTTTTTTTAAAAAGTATACATTTGAAGAATTATTGCAGATGTCAATTTATTTTTTATCTTTTATACAGCTTTAATAGTGAAACATTGTCTGTTTCTGCCTGTTTGATTCAGCCATGAAAGTAAATGTAAATAATATGAATTTCAGTTTTTTTTGACAGCTTGATGCGACATAATGTCAGAGAAGTTTTATAATTCATGCTCAGTTTTCAAATATATAAAAAGTTTTTTTTAAAAAAGTATACATTTGAAGAATTATTGCAGATGTCAATTTATTTTTTATCTTTTATACAGCTTTAATAGTGAAACATTGTCTGTTTCTGCCATTGTTCTTTTATTTTGAAAGAGTTACAAAGTGGAAACAAGACCACGGGTGAGCTACACTGCTAGAATACAAGCCCTTTTCTTCACAGGAATATATTGGACTGCTGAAAATTAAGATATATAAGTTTTCCCGTTAGCAGAATTAGTTATATTGTGAGTGTTTTATTAGAGGTTTTCAGGAGAATTTAATAAGTATAATTTAATAAGTCATCCCGATCATATAAAACAATCATATTTTTAAGCAAAAATTTGAAACAGGTACTAGTCAAACATCCTCAGTCCCTTAAGTTAGCACTTGTTTCAATAAATCTCATAAAGTAAAATGGCACTTTTGAGTTCTCAGGTGTTTAGAATCTCTTGTTTAAAATGGTGTTTAGTTCAGTTTAGCTCATCTTCAGCACTTTTTTTATTCCCAAAGTTGTGCCGCCAACTGCCAAAAGCCTGCCAGCTGAACTGTGTTTTTTTAAATGATGCTAGGTGTAAAAATAAAAAAAAAATAAATGAATAAAAACCTGCACAACTCTGCTCGGTCGAGCATGACGTTATTTTCTGAGTGTCACTGAAGGACGTAAAACTGTTTCTGAATGCCCTGAACAACACAAATGGGGATCCAGGGGGGATAAAACACAGACCACTGCGATATTTGAGCGTAAGAATAAAACTACAAAATAAGGGAAAAATGCAGAAACACTCAGGCAAACTACCAAATCTGACAGATTAATTCTTGACAGGTGCCGATTGGAAAAGGCATACAGTTTTGTGAACACATTATTATGGGCGCACTCAATAGCGTGGCATTTTGACAAACAGCCTGCCAAAACGGGGCCGGTCCACAGAGAAGGAGCATGAGCCAGCACCGAGTGCTGAGAGGCAGTGCTCTCGTCGAGGGATGAAATCTACTCATTGTCCTGGAAGGCTGTGCGACTTCAAGGACAAGCTGCCGCCTGAGAACAATGAGCGCTCCGGATGTTCCTGACGAGCCCCAACTTTCAACATTGTTGTGGACAAATCAGTGACCCAAAATTAGCTCTTTCTGTCGAGCGGCGGGCGCGATAAGCTGATGAGGCAGTTATCAGAAAATAGACTCAAATTGGGGCTTTTCACTGGAGCTGTGATTTTACATCAGCTGCTAATCAGGGCTGTGAGAAGGCTGCGGTGTTTTTTTTTTTCCACCCTTGTGATGWGAATGTGCGTCGGGCGCTGTTAATTTGACAATTACTCACCATTTTCCCTTACAGGAGACATGTTGTGCCACTTTTTTTTTTCACATTAGCAATTTCCTGAAGTCCTGATAAAATGTACGTGACAAGCTTTGGTCAAAATATAAGAAGATAACAGTAAAAAAATCCTGCCTCTTTAGCATTTATTGTATTTATTTCTTGCCTTACACCTATAATAATATGGTTTCGCACAAGGGCAGTTGTGGCCATACAGTTCAAGATGACTTCTTCAGCTAATCAACCTAAGTCATCACATATAGCCACAGTGGATTTGACAGATTTTGAGCAAAAATTATTCACAACTTAAGCACCAACAGCTTATACGAAATATCGCAATTGCATGACAAAAATGGCAACAATTATGTCATATCTCCACATATGATGATCCTCTACACATGAAAGACAGATATGCATTTCTTTACGGAATGCTGGATCTTTAATAATTCAGGAATTCCTCTCATGAAACTGTAAAAACAACTTAATCACAATGTAAATAGTAATTCAATGAATAATAATGCATTTTTAAAAACAAAAAAAAAATGGTAAAGTTTATTTTCATTTCTCTTTCTTGACTCCATGATGCTGATTATTCCTGCTGAGTGCAGATATTTGGGCTTGTTTGTTATGGTTGAAGTGTATCACTCAGGCTTTGCCGCGCTGCATCGCATGAATTAATGATGAACGGAAGAAAGGATAGACAGAGGAGGAGGAGGAGAAGGAGAGCGAGAGCGGAGAGCTGCACTCCAACGAGCAGAGAGAAGGACTGGAAAGGGAAACGGCGTCAGAAATTAGAGGGAAAAACATTAGGAGATGCTCATTTTAGAGGCAAAATGAGAAAAGGGATTGGAAAGCGAATGAGGTAGATAGAGGGGGRAAGGTACGACACGAGGAACAGGAGATAGGGAGGAAAAGGAGTGACAAGCCTCTCTGCCGATTACACACAAGGTCTTATCTTCCAGTGTTGTTTTGTGGCGGAATAATCATGGAAGACGTTTGATTTCAGCTCTCATTGAAAAACATGGGTTTTCATAAGAGTGCAGCCAAACGCTTCAGTCACAACTGCATGGCGTTTTGTAAACGGGGTGTGTTTGTAATGAGGACTCAATTCACTTCCTCTCTGTCACCATCTTGTACTTTTAGCTGTTGCGTCTTTACTAAATGCAACACATATGGCTCTTTCAGTTTTTCTTTTTAGTATTCCAAACCTACTCTGTAGAACTGAATAAAAAGTTTGAGGAACAAACAAATATAAATCTGGTTATAGAAGCATTCATGTAGCTCTCAGCATAAACAGTTTGTCTCTTGTTTGTCCGATCTAATGCATCAGTGTCACATATGTACAATACGATGGGTGTTTGTTTTTAGGTTCACATGGGTCCTTCTTAAAAGGTTAATGAAAAGCCAAATTGGGTGCAAGCAAACATATGATTTCCTTAGTTTTCAATGGGTGACATATCTCATATCTGTTGCTTGGACTGCTTATTGTCCAGATTATTAAAATGAATCATTCAAAAAGGAGATCTTGTCATTTCCAGTACAAATAAGCATATTGTCCATCACCTTGTATGCAAATGTGTTATAATACAAAAAACTTGTTCATTTTTTTTTATGCTTGACATGTAATGAGGATGACTCTCAGTTATTGCTGTATCAAATTTGAGCTCCATAGCTGTAAAACTGACTGGGGCATCGACTTTTTTGTATRTGATAAGTTTGATCAGCTTTGGCAGTCATCTTAAATGTGGTTGAGTCCAAAAATTAATTAGTTGCAGATGTGCATGAAATGACTATATCCTGAAACTTTCATTAAAATACATCCAGTGGTTCATGAGCTACGTTGCCAACAGACCAGCGAGCGAACACAGGCAAAAACTGCTGCAATATCTGCTCATCTCTCAARGCAGTGAGTGATAAAAGAATTCTGCACATCTTTCAATTAACKGTCTCAGAGTGTTTTGGGGTGAATGTAGAGCAGGTTAAAGGGAAAGAAGTTTCTCAGAGGTGATGCTGCCAATTTCAATTGCCACAAATTAATCTTATTAATCGTATTATCTGGTTTCATTATAGTGGCGTATTCCAGAATAAAAGACGTGAAAATTCCCACATCTAATTTTGCTATAAATTATGAACCTTTCACCTCCTGAGACTGTCTGAACTTTCCTTCTGTTTAAGAACTTTAATATTCTTTAGACTTTTTTTATTCCTTGCTAAATATAAAACCTTACTTCATTTTGGACTTGATTCAGCTCTTGAGCGTTCAAAGCACATTATCACCCTTATCCTTGATGTATGTGTGTATGTGTGTATGTAAGTGCTTTAACTGAGCGAGATCACAGTGCTCTTCAGAAGCAGAAAAGTATCATACTTCATTTTCTTTGTTGCGTTTTTAAGTTTAAATGTGTCTCTGAAATGTTGACGTCGTTCACCATATATTGTACCCAACTTTTTTTTTTCTTAGATGCATTGTCTGTAGAGGATTGAGTCTTTAAAGTGTGTTCTTGTGATTCTAACAATAAAATCTTAAAAGAAAACGTTTGGAAAACTTGAGTGATGTGACATTTCAAGGGTATCTGGCTGCAAAAGGGTTTTAAACTCCAGTTAAAAACACAACTAATGAGAGCGCTCTTGAGCTAAAAGCTTACATAAGCTGGGAGTGCTGCAGARATTTGGGGCTGAAGATCACACAGAACGTCCTGCTGTTCCACACCTCARCTAGTGTTTGGCAAACAGCCAGAGGGATTTTATTATCTCCCGATCATGTTTTAGTCCATGTGTGTTTCTTTGTTTTTGTTAGCAAGATAAATCATTAGTCACTTGATGGATTTTAATGTAATTTTCATAACTTTGGGAGTTRATTTGATTCAAGAGGGCCACGACAGCAAAGTAAGCTTGACAAAAACAAAAATGAGCTATAACTGAGTCAATTTTATAGAAAATCTGCTCAAATGTTGTGTGATAGTAGCCAAGGCGGGTCCTAGACTGTTAGCAAAATCTTGCATAAATCAATGGATTTGATTACAACTTTCCAATATTCATTAGATTTACGACATGCAGCTTTTGGAGTCAATTACACAGACAACAGAGCCCCGTTTCAGAAAGCAGGCTCAACCAACTCTGGGTTAACACAGATACTCTGAATCAACTTACTCTGCTCTGTGATACTCAGGATTTTCAGTTTCACAACAGGTGATATCAATTGGGTAACTTAACTCGGAGTGAAGTTACCCCTTGAGCTCAAGTATTTAAGAAGCCCTTATGGAAGTCAGACAATGCGATTCACCATGGAAATGGCAGAAAACAGGAAGAATCGAAGTCCATATTTCTCACCACTGGTACTAGAACTGTTAATGACGGCATATGGACAATACCAACATATATTTGATGTGATTTGATTTATTGATTTAACATTTAAGGAAAAGATTACTAAAAATCAAGCCTGACTCAGCATAATTGCTGTTTTACAGCAGGTTCCTGTTCTGC
>NW_013952480.1:532942-554810 GCF_001266775.1 Austrofundulus limnaeus
TGTGTGTGTGTGTGTGTGTGTGTGTGTGTGTGTGTGTGTGTGTGTGTCAGTCCCAAACGGATGGCAGCAAATATAATGTAACATAAATAAAAATGTAGTCAAATCAGGTAAGCTCCAGTTAAGTGCTGTTATGTTCAATCTTTAATAAATTAATTAAACGATTCTCTAGCTACATTGAGCACATGAAAGTAATGTGTTCCACATAAAAATTAAATGCATTACCTTCTCTCTACCAATAAATAAAATGTACACGCAAAAATAGCTTGTGTCTAATTAATTTCTGACCTTCATTACAGCAAATGTGTAAAAGGCAGATGCCAGAAAGACAGGTGGGGGTCCTCCACCACTATCAGAAGCCAAAGAGCTGGCCCTGAGTCACAATRGTGGGCAACCTATAGCTGAGGGCATCCCTGGGGGAACTTCATCTGACCCAACCATGCGCCAGGACAACAACAGTTATGTTAAAGGTTAGCTCTTGAAGTAATTTATTTATTCATTTTACCGTTTCCCAGCATCCCAGCCATACATCTCCAAGTGTAGTTGTCATTGATGCTTTTGTATCCAGTTTGTGACTATGGGTGCTCTTACAACATTAACCTAATGTAAAGTGAAATAAAGGTGAAGTTACATAATCTAGGGAATGTGTTTGGTTTTAAGTGGCACTTTATTATGAAAGTCTAAATTAAATATCCCATCATTTGTCTCATCAGTGGTGAATGGTGTTCTGTCTCTTGAGGTCCCTTCTGGGTCACAGATCTTTGTTGCTGCTGTAAGGGTTATTATTATTTAAAATACTATTATTTTTTGTATTTATGAAAAGTTTTTAAGTGCATTTCAGTACGGTAAATCCATTTTATTATATTTCATCACAGGATGATAATGATGATGATGAAGAAACTGTCAGCTGTCACAGAGAGGGGGCAGACCCAGGTGCATGTGGATGTGTTGCTTAACTGTAGTTTTAAATTTTATTCAAATTTTATTGTGTAAGATAATGACTGTTAATTTTAACTAAAAAGGACTGTGAAGGAGGATCAGCTGACAAAGGTCCATCTATCTCTGGAGCGTGAAAACCAGTAGCGCTCAAACAAATAATCGTCTGAAAATGAGAACACATCTAATCTCGGTTTGATGACTCTCTCTCCCGACGTAGATTTCTGCGGAGTATTAAAGCTCCTTTGTCCGCAGGCTCCTCGAGAAAAGGACACGCCATGTCTGACACTTCCTCATGACAGCTGTCACCTAAATAGTCAGACTAACTCAGGATATGTTCAAGTAACCCTGCTACGGAGCAGGGTTGGTTCACGGAGTAAGTTTCGTAGGTAACTTAACTCAGGATAACTGCTATCTGGCTTTCTGAAACCAAAAACACACGGTATGCACCTAGTTGCCCCAAAACTTACTCAGGGTACGCACTTACCCTGCTTTCTGAAACAGGGCTCTGACTGTTAAAAACACAAAAATGTCCACAATGCAGTTAATTTTACAGATACTGACCTAAAGTTTGGTGTGGTAGTAGTTACACATATTCTGAGCTCTATAGATTGCATAAGATCTTTGTTTTAATTTTTCCCATTTTTTTTATTTGAGTCAACATTGTCTGTTTGTCATGATTCTTGTTACGTTTCTTTTTGTTAGTATTTTTCAGATTGTTTTTCATTGTTTGTCTTTATTTTCTCATGTCGTGTTAGTTTTCTGTTTCCTGTGCCATGTCAGCCTCAGTCAGCTTCTTAGTGTTTTTCCAGCCTGACGCACCTGTCCATAGTCAGTAATCACCCAGGTGCTTCCACTCCCCAGTCATCCTCTGTAGTATTTAACTGGTCTCTTGTCTCAATTGCTCCAGTGAATCATTGCCCTTTTTCATGCTTTCGCCATTGTTAAATTGTTTGTCTTTTGCTGCCATGCCAGCRTTTTTCTTTTGCTATTTATTTAACCAGGTTTTTTATTTTATTGCACCTTCAAGCTATCATGCCTGCTTGCGTTTTGGGTTCATCCATACAACAAATCTTGACACTGTATGTTAGTAAAATAGTTTGTGAACAACTTGAAAGCTATAATGAAACTTTCAGGAAATAATTACTCATATATAACTGATTAACTATTTAACCCAACCATAATTAGGACAACTGACCTTCAAAAATCACAATAATTCAGTCAATTTTATAGATATTTGTGTGGTACTAGCTGAGTCATCCACATCCCATATTCTGAGCAAACTGATGTTTTTCTTGTGTACCAACAAAGATTTAAAAATGGGTTCACATGACTCACTGCTAAATGTTAATCAGTGAAAACTCAGTTGTGTCTCCTTTAATAAAATATTTTTCATACATTTATGGTTTATATGTTTTTAAGTATCATATCAAAGCATGATTGATCATATTCAAATGTCTGCTCATGTCTGAGTGTATATTAAAGTAATTAGGTAATAAGATGAGTTCGTATGATCTAATCTAAATATCAGACCAAATTATGAGAAATCTAATTAGATTTTGATTGCATTCTTATTGCTTTTTTTCTAGCCAGACTGGAGAGAAATGACAAGAAGAAGAAAAGATGAAGTGAAATTGGCAGATGAAAGACAAGAGGAGCTAAAATGTGGGGGATGGGGGGAGGATGTCAGATCGACACAAAGTAAACACAGTTTGTAACAGATAAAGATCAATGCTCATCTTTCAGGTGGAAGAGGAACTTTTGAACATGAGTTGGTAAATTTAAGAAAATGAATTATATAATATGGCTTTATGATCATGTTTGAAGACTTTCATTTCATTTTTACCAATGCTATGTGGCTCAAAGTGGAAAAACAGTAATACAACCCTTTATATGCCACCATATTCAGAACATGATCATAGGATGTAAATTCATATTTCTGTAAATTAAAGTCTGTAAATTCAAATCCTGAACAATCATAACCTGAATATAATTATACTTACAGCTATAACATATTACAATAATTAATGTACATTTATAGTATAATATACTGTATACATTTATATTTCATGCTAAGCGCAAACTGCATTTCGTTGCCTTGTACTTGCAACATGTGCATTGACAATAAAGTTGAATTATATTCTATTATATTCTATTGTATTTTGAACAAAGTTAAATTTGACTTTATGTTTACATCAGTCATTTTCATGTCTCCTTMTTTCCCAATAACCTGAAGTTGTAAACATTTGATCCTAGAGCTGGATCTAAGATGTTTTTGGTTCCACTTTGGCTAAAATTTGCAACTTCAAATGGCTCTTACTAAAACAAAATTTCATGTTTAGCCAGATTATTCATCATCATGTCTCAGTCATTTGAAAGTATAACAGAAAACACACAGACACTCAAAGTGTGGAACTTCAGTCAAAAGCAAAGTACTTTTCTTTTGGAAAACAAATAATAATATAAAAGCAATAATATGATTTTACATCAGTTTCACTGGGATGCTATTGGAACAAATTCCTTTTTTCCCCTCTCCTTTTAATTTGAAAAAAGTCTTTGGTAATTTTCAAGGCTGGTGCACAATAATCCTCTGAAATATCCCTCTGTTCAAACACACACACACACACACACACACACACACACACACACACACACACACACACACANCACACACACACACACACACACACACACACACACACACACACACACACACACACACACACACAAGAATAGAGGGAGAAGAAACAACATGCAATAATGAGATCTGTGTTTCTTGAACTTGTGAAATGCCATGACTTTCTTCAGCGGAGCTCACAGTCAATACAGTTCTGACAGTGAACCGCTCCGAGCTTCATTCCAATAACATCGCTCCGTGAATCTCGAACAATTTGTGTTCTGTCTTTCATCTGGATGTGGGGCTGTCCAGTGTGTACACAAGCAATCCTTTTAAAAGCCTCTATCAGAACTATATACAGCCAGAGTAGCCCTGGAAGATTAAACGCCGTCTGTCTGCATTTGTCTGGTAATGTGTCCCCCCCCCCCCCCACCACACCTCGAATCCCCACACTCTCAGCTTTTATACCCTTCTTGTCTCACACTTCCCTCCATCCCTTTTCTTTCTTTCCCCCTCTCTCTCTCTCTTCATCATAAAATAGCATAAGTGATGTCAGATCCGTCGAAAAATGCTTACTATTTGCAAAGTAATGAAGAGGAGGACAATGAGTGGGAGCAGCCAACAGAACAACTGGAGCGGCGGCAAAAACGCAGAGCCTCGGGCAAACTTAGGAAGGCTCTTAACGCAATGGAAAGTGACAGAACAACATTGGCATTATGGATATTTGATCATGGATGCAATATGCAAGCATGTGCACTCACCAATTCCATTTTAACTTTTTTTTTTCCGTAATGCATTAACAAAGTATTGATTCAACACATATTCTGCTTCAACCTCTGGATTTCCAATATGGAGCGCCAAATGTAAAATGTAAAAAAAAAGTCCACTACCATTTTATTGTTATTTAGCTCTTATGTTACAAAATATTAAATGTTAAATATTATCTCCAAATGTTAGATTCTAAATCCAAATATAAAAGTTAATTCTTAAATGTTGAAGTTTACGCTTAAGTATTTTGGAATGGAACACAGCCTTTGTTGTTGGTGCTCAGCTCTTGGTATGATGTCATCATCCAGTAACAAAGGCAACAGCTAACGCTGCTAACGCTGTTAACGCTTCCCTACAAGACATCAAAATTAGTTAAAACCAGTGTCCAAGCTGCACTTCAAGCTGCCAGACCACAGGTACTATTCATATTATTTTCAATTTACACATTTTAAATTTAAATTTGAAATACCCTCTTTGGCAGTGTTAGTAGCATTATCAGTGTTGTCCTGATGCATCTCAGTAATCCAGGTAAAAAATCAACAGGAAAAAAAATGTATAGGTCCTCTGGACGGGTTCTTCTTTAATGAAACGTTTCGTCTCTCTTCCAAGAGACTTCTTCAGTCTGAGAGTTTCAGGCAAAATTCAGGCTTTTAAGTCCTGATGTGAGTATGAGTCACCTGTGAACGATAGCCATGTGATGTGAGTATCAGTCACCTGGAGGCAGGACTTAAAAGCCTGAATTTTGCCTGAAACTCTCAGACTGAAGAAGTCTCTTGGAAGAGAGACGAAACGTTTCATTAAAGAAGAACCCGTCCAGAGGACCTATACATTTTTTTTTTCCTTTTGATTATCAGTGTTAGCAACACTAGCAGCTTTGTTGCAGCATGAAAAGTCCAACGTACAAACATTTTTTTAATACTTTAGCTTTATCATTTAGCCGCAACATTTAGATTTACACAGTTAGATCTTAGATTTAACATTTGCATATTTTTTAACATTTAAATTTAACATTTATTAAAAATAGAAAAATGTAAGAATAAGTTATAATAATTAAATGTTAGTGGATTTTTTTCTGGGATTTTACACACAGGAAGTGAGCTAAATCGTGTGTTTTTTACATTTTTTAAAACATTTTATTTTACACTTTGACATTTTGGCCATTTTGATACTTAATTTTGAACACAGTGTCAACAATATTTCATCCCCTTCTAAACAAAATGTGCCAAGGTTAACTTTCCCCCCCTAAAACTCTGCAGCAAGAAGCCTGTAGTTGCTCCCAATGGGGAATAAAAAAAGTCCTGTGACATATTTCCTCTGTAAGCCACCAAGCCTTTGTTGCCCTAAAAATAATACCTTGCAAAATTCATCAGCAGTAAAGCACATTTTCTCTCATTGCCAACGCCAGGGAAAGAGCCTGAAAACAAAATTCAATATGGTTCCTGGTGTCAGAGTTAAGTCAGAGCTGCGAGGTAATCCAGCAATACATCTTCATTACAGAAACCCTGGGAATAAAAAAAAAGAAAGTTTGAATAATAAAACTTCTTTTGTGCACTTTGCACTGGAACACCTTCTTATAAGTCACACCTAACCCATCATAAGATCGCTCATTTCTCTCCCTACTCTAATTCTCTGCTTCTCCCTGCAGGAGAGAGAGTTGGATATATACGAGCTGGAGCTGATGCCAAAGGTGTTGTTTTGACAGTGTGAGTGAACAGACGAGATGGGGGGGAGGTTCTGACATTGGATGATAAATGCATGGCAGAGGTGTAAATGACTTCCATCTGATTTGATATGGAACACTCTGCCTGTCCCTCTTAATCTCACAGACCTGGTAGTGCTTTCATTGGTCCTGTCAGGGCCCACTGTGTTACAGGCTGAAGGTGGAGGGTGTCACCTCACGCTGTTTTCTGTAGAAACCATTTCGCAACATATTATTTCTCCCATTCAGCACACATACAGTGCCCCAAATAGCATGATCTAATGAACAGAAAATTGTGTAGTAGTTCACGTGTAATTTTTGATGTTTTTGTCGTGTGACCAATCACAGGGATCAAGTCAAACTTGGTAACTAAACTAAGCAAATTTTCATCATCTATTCAGAAGCGGTTCTTGCTTAACAGGAAGCTTGAATCATACTTTAGTGTTTTCTAATGAAGATTTGCAAGAAATTTGAAAAGGAGACACTGTCACCAACTCCTCAATAAGAAAAGTAGCTATTGGCTGTCTCAAAATTTGCTACAAGTCGCTAGATGATGTCATCACCTAATTTGTATACGTGGATGTTTGCCAATAATTGTGATCTTAGCTAGGAGAGATGTATGTTAATTAGGGCTATCAAATGATTAATATTTTTAATCTGAATAATCCCAAAGTAGCTGTGAATTGATCATGATTAATCTTAAATTTAATATGCATCTACTGCATATTGATAAAATAAATCACTTGAGTTATTAATGAGTTTTTAATGTTTTTATTTAGAAAACAAAACTGATGCTTGGACATGATTTTTTGAACATAAAACAGGACTTAAAATACTCCAAACATATTTGAATCAGTTCAATTTTGTTCAGAATAATGAGATTAAATCAAGAATTCAAGGATTTTCATTCCAAATGAAAGATAGATACCAAGGTCACAGCTGTCAGCAAAAAATAAAAATAAGCCATAAGAAGACAAAAAGAATAAACTGTACATAATGTGTTACACGTGGAGTTTTGTGTTTTATTTATTTAACCTTCATTTATCCAGGTAAACTGTTTGAGAACCACTTCTCATTTACAAACATGACCTGACATGCACTGAGTGCATTGCAATATACAAACCTACATATTCAGCCATAGTAAAGTGATTGYAAATTTTAATCGTGATTAAAATTTTTAATCTATGCCCATGCAGCACTAAAATTAATGAGTTGACTCGATTAATTTCACAGCCCTAATATTAATATTAAAGAGAAAACAGTGAGGAAATTTCTATGTTTAGAACTGCAATTGAACTTAATGAAATAAAAATTATTTTATTACTTCAATAATTAGATCCACATAAATGCCGTAAATAAATTTTGTGAGAATCATAAATTTAATCTGCAGACTGTTCGATGTCATGAGGCATACATGGAGAGTAACGTGAAGAAGCGACTGAGGCTGTGAGTCAAACCAAGAATTTATTTTAAAGAGGCAGAGTCAGTGAAAAAAAAAATACAGTAAAAATTACATCCCGCTTTGTGAACCAGGGCAGAARCAGCGGCAGCTTTGCATATGCATGTTTTATTCGCAGCCATCTCCTCTCGCCTGACTTCAGCCGGGGGTGTTGYGCAACTCGTAAGGCTTTACTAAGTCAGACTGTTTAGAAAGGGGGAGGGGCTCATCGCACCGCTCGCTGCTCGCTGAGGAAGGTGCTCGAAAACTCCCCAAGAACATTGGGAAAAGTTGCTAGATTTGTCGCTAGTTGCTTTTTGGTAAAAAAGAAAAATTGTTAGAGTGGTCTGAAAACTCGCTAAGTTGGTAACACTGGGAGCCTCAAACCATATTTGAATATTGGGATTTTCTAGAATGTATTAAAAATACCAACATAGTAGACAGRTGTGAGCCAGACCTGGTGTCAAGCTGGCACTGCTGGCATGGCAAGTGGTTTGTCAACCAGATGTGGGTCAGGTCTGGCAACGATGGCACTGTTTTTAAGATGGCRTGCTACAAGTGGCCCAGTTGTGGTTTTGTGTATGAGATGGTGGCCCATGCATGGAACTTCTCTGGCCACATCTGGGCCACCAAAGGGACAACATTTTTTGCAATGTAGGAGATATTTGGGACTGGGAGGTCTGACAATTGTTACATAATTACTTATTGTTGAGCAAAGTTTGCAGATAAAAAATAAGTTTGGTTGAAATGATATACCAATCTAAATTCCTATACCAGGGCTATTCAACGAAATTTCTCCTGGGGCCACAGTTACTGCAGGTCAACAGCACAGGGGCCGATTAAGGTCATTGTGTAAATAAACCAAGTATTACAAAGGTCTGTTACCTTTGAAATAGTTTATTTTGCTGCATTTAATCATGAATACAACATACAGAACCCTAGGTAATAACAGTAGTGATAATAAAACAATATCAAAAATAAAAATAACACACTATTTAACACAATATTATTTTGACATCTCTAACTTGCCAACTTTTTAAACCAGTTTTATTTTCACTTTCATGGTTTTATTTTCAACTGCTTGTAGTTTTAACTGTCTTGGATGTTCATATAAATGTTTTTACCAGCTTGTAGCCAAGTGTTTTTGTAGATACCAAACATGTCTATGTCTAACTAAAAGAACTTATCGGAGTTAAAGTGGAAAACTGGGGATTTGGGTTTAAGAGATAAATGAACCAATTGGCGGGCCGAACTTTGGTCACTCGCCGGCCGGATGTGGCCCACGGGCTGCCAGTTGAATAACCTTGTCCTAAACTTTTAAAAAACTGCACCATTGAATATACAGTAGTTGAGGATAGCTATCTTATGTTAGATTTCATACTTTACATTGAGTGTGTTTGAAGTGGACATGTGTAAGGAATTTTACAGTCTGTATATTGAATCTTTAATGTCTATATCTGTCTCTGTGATATTCTGAAGGACTAGCACGCAGCCTCTGCATACAGAGCTGGATAAGCTGCTGCTGCTGCTGGAWAAGCTGCAGAAGCCCCCAGCTGACCTGGGATCCGTTGTGCTATGAATCTTTTATTACCTCACCTCTGCAACAGTTGTTCTTCGCATCTCAGCCTTCCCTCACTCTCTTCATCATCACACTGCATAAATGTCCACAAACAGGCTGAGAAGATCAGAGAGCACGTTGATGTTAGGGAGGATGTTCTGATCCCAAACGAGGGCCGCAAGACTGAGCTCAGTCTGAAGTACTAGGAAGGAAGCCCTCAAGGTACATACTAACTCTTAAGGCTTCAGGATGGTCGCTCGGCAGCCAACTGGATGACTCGTGGTCACATTTAGCTTAAGAAAAACCGGCAATAAATTGCAGCAGTCAACACCATCAATGAAATGTCTGTTTTTACTTAAATCCCATCCTATTATTTGTTTCCTTTCAATATAATTTCTAATACTTAGAAATATAAATATTAGTATAATTTTGGAAAATTCCTGTTTTGTATACTTTAATGGTGGTTCCTAAACACTCAACCAGTTTGAAACCRAACTTGTTTGATCAAAATTTGGCTGTTGTGTGTTGTCGGCTTCTCTGTATCAGGTGATGTTTTGTAATTTTACACTGGCTGGGTGGCTTGTTCAGAAGTTAGTGATCCTGGAAATGAGAGTTTGTCCGACTTTTTAAYGTTACCGAACCCAAACGATGATCTATTGCCTGGTCTCAAACAGAACGACGTCTGTCCGTGCGCTCGGTTTAATAAACAGAGGGGACGGATTCTTGTGACCTCAAATTTTATGTCTACGGTGACCCTCGAGGGACTCTGTATAAACATGTATTAACTGAGATTGATGTTAGAAAATATGAAGACAAAGAGGAGAAGTTTGAGCATTCCAAGACAAGAATATCTGTCATTGTCACCTTTTTTTTTTCTAAAAAATCTTACAAAGGTGAAACTTTAATTAACTTTACTGTTTATCAAGCATACAATTAAACAGTAAAGTGATGATATTGCAATAAATAAAGTAACTAATACAGTTTTTATAGGATATTTGTTGCTGCTGACTCACTTATCAGCTCAGCGTGCTGCAGAATCCTGAGAGAACTAATTCTCCAAATATGCCATTTCCCCAGCATGGAAACAATTGCAATTTGAGACAGGCGTTCTTGCCCGAGGCCTGCATCAGATGCTTCCACTCAGCAGTAAAGATACACTTTAGATCCATCTCTTCATCTATTCCTGAGGGTAAGTATAATAATTACAACATTGCCATGTTTCACAGGCATGGGCCACAAACCCTTGAGTTTGTTCTGATATCTTTTCTGCTGTTGAAATATAAAGAAATTGAAGTTTTGCTGCAGTCATGGTCACTTGGACATTTTAAATGATCCTAAACAATATTTGTGTCCTACAGATACCTCTTTCTCAGAATGTGATGGACGATTTGGGAGCCGAAGAAAATGATTCCTTTGGCCTCGTATGTTGCCAGCGTAGAGGCATAAAAATGTTTCTCTGAAACATGTGAAGTTGGCGACTTTAACACAACTGACAGATTTGCGTGGCATTGTGACGAGATACAACAGCTCTTTTTAATCCTTGACAAAATCTTTGTTCAATAAAAGCCTTGAGCAGGTTAGAAATTAGGCAGTTAGCATCACAGCTAAGGCTGTTGTCAAACTGTGTGCCACAACAGGTACATTTTAATTGAATGATATGACTCTGTATGATTTAATGTCTTTAACAAAAGTAAATTTGGTACAGAAAACTAGCCAGCAAAGATTTCACTAAATTCATATGCACAACCATCTAAAACCACATTATTATATGTACATGTATCTTTACAGAGTGATTTCAGATCTATTGAAGTATTGTTCTGTGGAAAAAGTTATGAACAGTCRATATCTTACCTGTAATATATTGTTCTTAGATTGATCTCCGTTTGGGGAAATAGAGTTGAAGTCTGACCAAACGGATGAGCTAATGACTAGTCAGAGTGAGTCCAAATCCTATCTCAAACATTTCATGCAAACACTGTTTCATATTTCTACAGCAGTCTTTTTATGTACATATCATTCATTCTACAATAATTTTTAAGCTAAAGCAGCAGCAGCAGCTAGCTGTAACACTTCTAATACAAACTAGAAATATAATGTCCTGATGCATCTCAGTAATCCAGGTAAAAAATCAAAAAGAAAAAAATTGTATAGGTCTTTTGGACGGGTTCTTCTCTAAWGAAAYGTTTCGTCTCTCCTCCAAGAGACTTCTTCAGTCTGAGAGTTTCAGGCAAAATCCAGGCTTTTAAGCACTGCCTCCATGTGACTGATACTCACATCACTTGGCTATCGTTGACACCTAATTAACACTTATTGTTAACAGGAGGTGRAGTGATACTGGCAATAGCAGCACTGTAGGAGGGGGACAACTGAAAACGGAGGCCTCCACCTCTGTTTAATGATGGACGGTCTTTCTTCACAAAAATGGCTTCTTTTACTCCTCTCTCAAACCAACGTTCCTCTCTATCAAGAATGAGAACATCCTCATCTCTGAACGAGTGACCGCTGGCCTGTAAATGAGTGAAAACTGCAGAGTTCTGGCCATTAGATGTAGCTCGTCTGTGTTGGGACATTCTTTTGAACAGTGGCTGCTTTGTTTCCTGGATGTATAACTGGTTGTAGTCCTCCTGGCACTTAACAGCATATACAACATTGCTCTGTTTGTGCCGGGGCACCGTATCTTTGGGGTGAACCAGACTTTGCCATAATGTGTTTTGGGGTTTTTGGGGAAACTCTCAGACTGAAGAAGTCTCTTGGAGGAGAGACGAAACATTTCATTAGAGAAGAACCCATCCAGAAGACCTATACTTTTTTTTCTTTTAGAAATATAATATTTTTGCTGGTATGTCGGTAAAACTGACTGGCTTGTGTTTGCATGTAATGTTTTGAACCTTTTGATGATTAGAGTTGTTTTCAAATGGCAGAAAAGGACTTTGATCTTGTTTTAGATCAAAGATTTTAAATATAATGCAAGACTGCACATCTCATCTTCTGTCTTTGGGGATTAAAGCCAAGAGATCATGTTTTACAGGCAATTCCAGGTTAGATTTTTGGAACTATAGTCACACAGGTGGTAGGGCTGAAAATCCTGTTTCCTTCCCTGCACATAATCATGATRTCACATAACCTTTCTTTTGAGGATAAAATAACATGGTGCAGCTGAATATATATTTATATTTAAATAAATATTTGAACATAAAGAATAGGTGAATCAATAAGATGCAAGTGTAGATTTGTTTTTACCTTTTACTTTACAGAAGACAGTGTCCCATTTCTCACTGTGAAGAGGGCGGGACTTAAAACTTGTACTGGAACAAGCCTATGGAAAATCTGTTCCTGCTTCAGTTTCTGGGATCCCATCGGATGTCTACTTTTTTTTTAACGATCAATGTCTCCAAGCTGAGGTCATTCAAAAGCTATCTAAAACAAGTTAGATAATTACTGCTCCTAACCATTCTGCTGAACCATAAATTCAAAAGATTTGAACAAATCCCTTGAATGGAATGAGAGGAGGGATCAGGATGCACGCCAACTGGTCGAAACACTTCAACAACACATTGTCACAAGTCAACACTCAAAGTCAAACGCCTCTCCTCTCAACATCCATCCAGTCGTTCCCGCCCGTTCTGTCACTTCGTCCTACGGCAGTCAGCTGAGAAGGTGTGCTGTTCAATTATCCCTCTCTCTTTACCGGACGAGCGCAGCGACCTTGGCCACCTCGGCTCTACTTTAAATGAACATTGGAGGGGACTTTTATGTGAACTGTGAAACAGTGCGGCACATGACAGGCAATTACTCTTGGTGATGTCAGCCTGTCAAAGGGGTCACTCTTAGCGCCATTGTTGTTATGGGCTGCTCCTCCTGTTGGCCCGACTTTTGATGGACACTTCTTTAGCGCTTAGGCCAAGTGTTGCTGGCCGCGTCTGGACAGAAACTCGATACGGGCCAGCACTTGTATGAATGAACTCGGCGAACGGGACTGAGCGAGAAGGTAATAATCTAAGTCAGACAACAACTTTAGAAACGACACGGAGTGAGAGGTGAGCTTTAAATGACTCCGAATGACTTGGAGAATTGTGTCTTAGGTTGTAGTGCGAGGGGAAAAAAAGTCATGATTTATTCATGTGTAGCATCTTTCAATTTCTATTTTCATGTATGGGATAATATTCCCCGGTTAGCCACATTCAAGTCCTATGAGACGCTTCAGACAGCATGATGAAATCTAAGGCAGCAGGGGAACACTGGGGCTGGAAAAGCACCGCATCATTTTGAGAAGCAAAGTAAGCCCAGCTGTTTTATTATTACAAACAGAAGCAAGCTTTTTTAAAAGTCTTCAGCATCCCCCTCCCTCCACCCCCTTTTTGAATTTTAGTCAACGTAACTACATCTCATTTCCCTATTGGGCATCAGATTGTTGCTCATTGCTTCCATAAAGAGCAGAGAGAATTTGCAAAATCGAGCGGAGCTCCTCTCCCCTGGGCCCCAATTAAAACTTCCTTTGGCAAAGTGGCAGCTTTTTATCCCTCGCTTTCACAATTCTCTTTATTTTTCCCCCCTCTTCCTTTTTTTCCCCTCCCATAACAAGAAAGAAGCTGTGGAAGTGGGTTTTTAGAAACTGAGAGCCAAGCGAGGCAGGAACGAGAGGATGAGATAGGCGGAAGACGAAAAGAGCACGAAAGCTATTAGTCACGCATTAGTCAGAAATTATGGAATAATTTAAATGTTAAAACTCTATATCTGTTTTATTCAGAGTTAAAACTGTTCTGTTTACTTGAACTTTGGTGTAAGAGTGGACTGCTTGTAAGGTACCAGTATGTAAACCAGTGAAAGGGATTTGAGTTCATGATGCCAAAAATGCAAGCGGCAGTGCCAAGAGTTCCTCTCAACTGAACTACAAGTGTTAAGTGTGCAGTAGCTATTAGACACAATAGAGGCTTCCACCATTCTATACACAGACATTTTTCAACAAGCTTCGTTCAGCTTGTTGCTAAGCCTCACAGGAAGTTCATGCTTAGTTCGTACAAGTTCAAAACAGCATGCTCAAGGAGATTTTTGTTGTAATCCTTAATGTTCTCTTCTGTTTTGATGGAGCGTCYATGCTGTGTAGTGATTAGTTGTGCTCGTGGGGTCTGGAAAAGCATTTCTGGGTGCTTTTGCTTCTTTTAATTTTGATTAAATAAAAACTTGTGTCCTCAGTGCGTAAAGTTTCCATCAAGAAAAGGGCACAAAAGCCACGGTACTGTACGGAGCCCAACTGGTGCCTGTTTTAAAAAAATCTGAGATTTTTTCTTTCTCTATTTTTAAAAATTATGTGCAACACATAAAGAAGCCTCATTACTAAAACTATATATATATATATATTGACTGTGATGTTACCAAAACTATCCATCGGATCTACGATCTACTTTTAAATAATGCCATAGCAGTAGATATAGGCTTTTTTAGAAATGCTCAAAGACTGAAGTGTCACCAAAATAAAAGCAGACATTACTGGTTTCCTGTTGTTCATGAGTTAGATAAACATTTCTTCAAAACTGAAAGGAATTTTTTGCCACAAAAATCTTAAAATTGAGAAAGCGTGATGGGTTGCTGTTTTTTTTAAGGCTTACACTGCAAAAAATGTCCACCTAACCAAGTTTTAAAATCTTATATCCAGCCAAAAAGTCTTTTTGATCTTGTTTTGAGACTGATTTACTAAACAAGAACTGATTGTGTAAGAATAATAATCTTATTTTCAGAATGTGTAAGATTATTTGTCGTTAGTCTGAAAATTTGACTCAAATTAAGTCAAAAATTTCTGCCAATGGAGTAAGAAAATTTTACTTGGTAAAATTCTTGAAATACTTGATTTGACTCAATTTTTACTTATTTGAGAATCTTACCAAGTAAAATTTTCTTACTCCATTTTTGACTTAATTTGAGTCAAATTTTCAGACTAACAAGACAAATAATCTTACAGATACTGAAAACAAGATTATTATTCTTACACAGTCAGTTCTTGTTTAGTAAATCGGTCTCAAAAAAAGATCAAAAAGACTTCTTGGCTGGATATAAGATTTTAAAACGTGGTAAGATGGACAGTTTTTGCAGTGCAGCTACCTAAGATCCAACATGTAACACATCGTCTACATATCAGGGTTGCCCAATCCAAGTCCCAGAGGAAGTTTTAGTTATATTGTTTGTTTTAGATGCTATTTAGCAAGTCTTCAAGTTCTGCAAAAGTCTGTTAATCAATCGTTCATTAAAATCAAGAGATTCAAAGCAGAAAAAAAACATTTCAAGTTTTAGACATTTCCCATTGTCCAATATTTTTTATCCTTGATCTTTTCTTTAACTGAATAAAACTTTTCTTGTTAACAGAAATGTCTAAATTAAAAATATTTCTTTGCTTTGACAAACCTGATTTGAAAGAATGAGTTGATAACGGGCTTCTGCAGAACCTGAAAGCATGCTGAAGAGCAGGGGGAAACACCTATAATGATGGTGGTCCTCAAGGACCAGGATTGCTGGTGTATGATAAACTAACCTCTACTGACAAGAATTCCCATTCATCCATTTCAACCTCTTCCAAGCATGCAAAAGAACCAGAGCCTAAATAAAACAGACTAACGTTTTTTCTATGTCTTTTCTAGACTTTATAATGACTTGGATTTTTGAATAGTGGGTGTTTAGAGCTGTTGTCTTACTTCAAGAATGTTGCAAGCACGCCTCCTGGCCGTTCTGTGTGGAATCTGTTCTCACCGTGCATGTATGGGTTTTCTCCTTGTAGTTTGGTCTTCTCCCAAAAATTCAAAACAAAAATGCTAGTTTAATTATTAATTCTGAATTGTTCCTAGGTGTGTATAGGGTGCAAAGTGTAAAATCAGTCAATCAATCAATCAAGTTTATTAGCACATTTCAGCAACAAGGCAGTCCAAAGTGCTTTACATCATAAAAACACAAAAATTACTGTCATAGAACCAGTGGTGGGCACCAGCCCACTAAAGCGCAAATCAGCTAATTGGGGACCTAAAAATTTCATTTGCACTTTAGCAGTCTTACTAATATTTATAATTCATAAACGGACTTGCACTTTCTAAAATTAAAATGCAGTACCGCTAATAACTAATTATCTACCAGTCATCATTATCTTGAACAGTGGAAGGTATGGTTGTCAATGAATCACAACACGTGATCTGTTAAACAGCACCCCTCCCAGACAAACACACTTATTGGAAATGTATACATCCAATACTTTGTGTCTGCTTACGTAGCAGGAAGGCAATGTTTACAACTCCCTATCCCAGCAAAAACAACAAATGTTTGTAATCCATATTAAAATTTTGTATGTATTGATTTATTTTACTTTACAATCGGAGCTCCTTTTAAAAAAATAAATAAAGTTTAAACGCTGGAGCTCAATACTTGACGGAATTAGTCGAAGCAATCAGCCAAGACACAGAAATGATTTAAAGATGTCATGCTGATGAAGACAGACATCTAGTGGTCAACTGGAGCAACTACATGAAAAACTTTAAAATCCAAGCTCTTATTTTGAAGGGAAGATAGTTTCCTGAACTCCGTGCTTTCGTTTTCCGTCACAAATCAAATCTGTCATGTACCCAGAATGCATCGCTTCAGTTTTCCAATAAACAGCTTTAAAATTACTTTATTGATGCTTCTTTAATGAAAAATATACAACAAACAAAAGAAAAAGACAAAGAAGCAGCTGAACTAGCAATCCTCAACAACTTTTTAATTTTTACACCAGGAGCTGAAGGTCTGTTTCAGGAAATCACATCCCCAGCAACGGCAGTTGTAGGAAGGAGTAAGCTGTAAAAGAGATCATACACTGCTAGTTGGCAGTGTTGTACATACAGTATATTGTACATTATTTATTGCCAGCTAGTGAGTGTCAAATTGAACATGTGCTTTAAAATTACTTTCCGCTAGTTTTTCTATGGCATAAGTGATTTTGGAATTGTGTATCTAAACATTTTCATAAGTGCTTCAGAAATTGCAGAGCTAATTATTGGACTAGCGCTGCCCACCACTGCATAGAATACACAGTTTACAACTGAAGCATTACAGTTTGTCAAGTGCTATTGTTACACATCAAAATGTTGATTAATGTTTCATTTATTATGTTTCATAAGCAACTCTGAATAGGTGGGTTTAGTCTGTTCTCTGAGCTACAGGGAGGCAGTGTCAGGGCTTCAGAACTGTGCTGATGTGCTCTATGTTCCTGATTTTAGTCAAAACGTGAGCAGCAGTGTTCTGGATCAGCTGCAGCTGTCTGGTGGATGTTTAAGGCAGACCTGTGAAGACACTGTTGCAGCAATCAATGTAACTAAAGATAAACACGTGAAAATAAAATGTTACTGTAAATCTAAATGTAAAAAGTAAATGTTGAAGTTTAAATTTAAGTATTTCAGAATGGACCACAGCCTTTGCTTTGGTGTGCTGCTTTTGTTATGACATCATTGTCCTGTGACAAAAGCATCTGCTTCCGCTGCTAGCTCTGCTAATGCTGCTAATGCTTCCCTAAAAGATATCAAACTTGCAGTTGCGGCCGGTGTCCGAGCTGCATTTTAGACTGCCAGATCAAAGGTACCATCTATATTGTTTTCAGTGAAAACATTGTGAATTAAAACTTTTGTCATCTTCAGCAGTGTTAGCTTTTGCTTTTGTCGCAGGATGATGACATCACAACAAAAGCTGCACACCATAACAAAGGCTGTGTTCCATTCTGAAATACTTCAATGTAAGCTTTAGCTGCAACGTTTAAGATTTAACATTTACATTTAGATTTAGGATTTAATATTTACATATAAGATTTGACATTTTAAACATTTAGTAAAAATGAGCTAAACGCAAGTGAGCTGAATAATAAAATGTTAGCGAAAACCTTTTTAACATGGATTTTACTCTGAAAGTAAGCTGAATAATGAAAATGTGTTAGTGATATTGTTATTTTATTTTAAATTTGTTGCCTCAGGTGTGAGTGAGCGTGTATATGATTGTTTGTCTCATTTGTCTACCTGTGATTAGGCACCAGCTGCTGCCATCGACCTGGAAAGGAGAAGCTGGTAAAAGAAAATTGGATGGATAGATGACTCACTCACACCCATAGTAAACACTGATATAAAACATGTTTAAAGTCAGGAATTTAACATTTTATTTGTATCTATAAAATGCTACATAACTTCGAATTTTTTTATTTTTTATTTTTATTTTTTTKGGGGGGGGGTTCTTTTTACTTTATTAAAGTGAAGAGGTTTTAGAGTCCATCCATCCATCCATTATACCTTCTTCCTTTCAGGGTCACAGGGGTCACTGGTGCCCATATCCAGTAGTCACTGTGCAAGGGGTGGGGTACACCCTGGACAGGTCGCAAGTCCATCACAGGGCCACACAAGACAAACAATCACTAACTTACACACTTAGGGAAAATTTAGTTACCAATTGACCTAACATTATCAAAAAGAACTAACTTGTGTA
The DNA here is from genome assembly GCF_001266775.1 of Austrofundulus limnaeus. NCBI lineage: Eukaryota > Metazoa > Chordata > Actinopteri > Cyprinodontiformes > Rivulidae > Austrofundulus > Austrofundulus limnaeus. Next base: position 551,433 of record NW_013952480.1, read on the forward strand.
AGAACTTCAGGAAGACAATTTTCTGCATTTTTTTTAACTGAACAGTTGTTTTGAATAAAATGTTGGTCTTTGCTGTAACATAAGTTTGTTTTTTACAAATTAATTTCAGGAATAAAACAAACAAAAAACACAATCATCTAAATTGGAGCAATTCTGGTGTCTAGCCAATAATTTTCCTCTAAAAACTGTCTAAACAGGAAAATCAATCAACACAAAACCAGTAAATAGCATTGTGCATTTTTTTTCTTCTTCTTCTTAACATCAGTGTATCATTCACTGCAGCATTCCACAGCGTGCAAACAGTCTATCACTTCCAGGCTGACATATTTACGACGCTGATCCGGAGCTTTTTCACTGCCGTACAGATAAGAGAGCCACCATTGCACATAAATGAAATCAGGCACTGTATCTCACACTGGTACATGACACATAATGAAATATAGAAGAAAGCACACAAACTGAGTGGCTGTGTTGCCACTGAAGCTTGTGAATATGTGATGAAGATGACATGAAAGCTCAGATCAGATAGAAATAAATGGATCCCAGACAGAATTTAGAGTCTTTCTGGTATAAGGATGAGAGGGGGGAGATTGTCTCAGATATTTATTTATTGACTGTATCGCTTGTGTGAGCCATGATGAGCTTGCTGCAAGTATCTGACTTTTTTTAATATATTGAGAAAACAAACATGGCGCCCATTCTATAAATCTGTAATGTTGTAAGTTTTGCATGACAATTTCTTTAACAGAAATATTGCAATATTCCTAACAGAAAGTGCTGAATCCACTAATTGCACTCTCATAAACAACTAAGACATTTTTTTTAAACTTAAAGTTGTTTTTAAACAGCAAATTTCCATTTTGGTTTTGGTCCTGCTCTGATCAGCCAGTAGTTCATCTCTGAAATTAAACCTGATTCCCACAGACTGAGGTTGTTCAAAAACCTTTCAACAATAAGAAAGATATTATTATGCATACCCTTTCCGAAGGGCTTGAACTAGCACTTTAAGACAAAAATCTGTTACTTTAACCTAATTATGCTATAATATTATGTGAAAATAATTCTCAAGCTAGTCTAAATGTAAAATTTTGGCCTTTATTTACATCTGTTTTATTCATGTATCTGCCATCCGATGCACTTTTGTACTCTGCCAGTCAATGACTAGACTATCAGGTTCAAACGCTTCCTAAGATTACATTTGAATAAAACAGTCTGAATAAATAGGATTATTTTCACTATCTTTAATAACAAGTCAAAGAGTTRCATGTAAAAACGAAGACAGAGTTTGCGTTTCTGCTTGACAGAATGTGCCGGTGCACGCTTGTCAAATTGTAACAAAACTATTTGTTTCCAGGATGTTTTGTTCCTAACAAGTGTTTGTCTGTAGTCAGACTGAGGCAAGAGCCTTGAATAGACAACAGTCTGGGGAAAGAGTCTGATTAGCTACAAGAGGCCAAGTCCTGAAGAGACCTTTCCCAAGACCTTCGCCTTTATTCCTCCTCCTGCTACTGAAAGCAGCAGAGCGAGTCTTGTGAGRCTCCAAATGTAGCAACACTTGTGAGGCCGTGGAGCTTTGCTTAGGAAAAACACAGGGATACAGATTACTTGAATGTATGCTTTAAGACAGTCAGACCACAGTTTTGTCAAGAAATACATATAGACCTGTCGTGGAAATGATTTACCAMGAATGCAGAAACACGTTGGAATAATGCACAGAAAGACTGCGTGTATGGTCGTCAATTATGATTTAATTCTGAGCGACAAACAAACAGAACTCAATCAGGAAATCTGTCGGCTTRTGGCTCCCTTTGTCAGCAGAAACAGCCAGTAATATAACATTATGTTAACACCATGTGACAGTTTACAACCAATCACAGATCGACGAATGTACTGCCCAGCCAATCACAGAGCTTTCARCTCAAAGAGTTTCTTATCAAACAAGAGAGGTCAATCCCTCGCTGGAGTCCTGTTGTCTGGGCCAAAACARGTTGGCAGCCGAAAACTKGTTATAAGAAGATATGGTAACCGGACAGTGTCAAGGTAGAACAGMTATACATAATTAATCCATAACAGACCAAAAATCTTTTGTTGCAATAACATAAAATTATGTGAATGAATGTGAAAAATAGTGTAAGTTTGGAAAAGGGTTGATGTTACAAACGTATCTGTGACTCAATGAAAAAATTCACCCTCTAATTGTTGACAGGCAATATGTACATTTTATTATTTTTATCAAACAAGAAGTTAAAAGGAACAATGCTAYTTGAGACCATATTCATCTATTATGCACAATCCAAACATGTAAAAACCAAACAATCAGCACAAACACCTAAAATCAATTGTCAAGCATGGTGGGGGAGGGTTGGTGATTTGAGTATGTTTTCCTACCACAAGACCTGAGCACATTAGGGTCAGTAAAACTCTATTTTAACTCTTTTTATACTAAAATATTATTGTCCTAAAGCCCATATAGCTATGCACTTCAATCAGTTATTTTTGCAGCCATTTTTCCTCTTTTTATTTGAAAGACCCTATACACCAATTCAAAACATTTTTTAACCAAATCACCCATTTAGGATTTGGAGGTCATCAAGTTTGAAAATTAGGAAGCAAAATTTCTCAGATTTTCAAACCAAAGCAGAAACCAAACTAGATTAAAAAAATTTTAAAAAAATCTTTATCATATGGATTGGCAGTAGCTGACATACTGCCCAGGTAGGAATACAGTTATCAATGTGCCTACCAAACCAAATTCAATGCAACATCTTTGTTACGACTTGATGAGAGCTGATCAAAAACAAAATCCTGTGAAGTTTAATGAACTGAATCAACTCTGTAAAAAAAAAAAGTCGGACAAAACTTATACGTCCCAGCTGTTGGGTTTTGTGCTTTCTGTTTATTTTTCTTCCCTTCTGCACCCGTGTTCCTCAGCTCCTTCCACTCCTGCTTGTGTCCTCACAGGTGATAGGTCCTCTATATATTGTGTCTTTCTGTTAGTTGGGAGTTCTTGACTGTGTTGACTCCTCATGTCCCGGTGTCCTCCTTGTGCTTGCTTCCTGAATGATGTAAGTATTTTTTTAAATAAATGGCTGTGTTTCAATTCAGGGGTTGCATACCACGTAGTGCACATTTKTAGGCCGCTTGCATCATTGCATTGCGCAAGTTGTTTTAAATCATGAGCATCCACTCTTGCAGCCGGCAATATCCCAGAATTCATTGCGTCGTCAGCAAACTTATCAAAACTATGAAGATGTTTATTTCTTTTTAAAAGCAGAGTTTGGAAATCTATCACAAATCAAAGAATTTGTTTTTAAGTGTGTGTTTAGCAACTTAGCTCATGAAAATTATGTTGGAGCTAAACCCAAATTATAATTATTT
>NW_013952480.1:555806-558258 GCF_001266775.1 Austrofundulus limnaeus
TTTACGCAGCTCATTTACACACTTTTCCTGAAGATAGAAGAGTTTGATGAATCTGACGTGACATGTTCGTACGAACCCTTTGTACGAACAAAAGTAAGAGAAATTTAGGATAAGAATACAAACATGTTCTTGCATGAGCCCCATTGAAAGCGTGATACCACCTTACTGTCATTCAATACAGAGCCCAGCCCCATGATATCTTTACTTTTAACATGACTTTCTATTTGTGGCTATATTGCTGTTTCTTTACTGACAGAACACGTTAAAATYATAGTGTTTCTATCAGTTGTTCACAGATGGTTTGCTTTTAAAAATTCCTGGAAGTAAGCCCTTTTCTTGCATGCAAAAACTAATCCCAACCCCATAATAATATCAAGGAAGGGGGAGAGGGTTCCGTCAGCTGTAGTTTTGTGTTTTATTTTCAGATAAAGTTTGGGAACATTCCATCTTGTCTTGTCGTCCTTTTACTTTCACAAACTTATTTGATGGGTTCAAACTTTGTCATGCAGCCACACAATGACCCCGACACACACATCTGCTTTGCGGGGAAACATATTGGAAAAGACAGAGGAAGGTGGCATGCTGTCAGCCCTGCCACAGCCACCATCTGAGTAAGACTTCGCCAAACGATTAGAGACAACACATGTGGCTCCTCTGGAATGTCTTCAAACTGCAGGACAGAAAATAAAATGGTAGTATTCATTTATTATTTATTTATTTRTTCATTCCCATCAAAGTAGTGCACATCAAACACATTCTGGAATGTGCATACAAGTGTATTTGCACAAAAACAAGTTCATTTGTTTGTCAGTCTCTTGTCACATCCTGATTTTCTCCACACCTGCTTCGATTACCATCACAAACAGGAAACCTGTTATACATTTCGACAGTGGTGGGTGTTGGCTGGTGTGCCCTGCAGTAAGTGACCGGAATACAAAAGAGGCTTTAGCGATGCTTCTAGGCTCTGTCTCAGAAACAAGACAAAGTTATACGCAAATCTGGAAATCATGGCATATTTGTGTTGGAAAAACACTGTACTTTCCTCTCTCTGTTCCTGGTTCCCTCTGTCTGCTGCACTTTCTRAGCTAGATGCATACTTGTTTCTTCCCTCCATTCTTGACTGACTTCCCCTGATTGCAATCGGAGTTTTACCCTTACGGCATTAAGTATGCAAGCCTTGCTGTGCTTTCGCTATCAGCAATCAGCAAATGCCACCGACTCTTACCTCTTTTTTCCCTACACACAAAGAGGTAGCAACAAAAAATGAACATGAAGAAAAACTTAACTCAGAATGGAAAGAAAGGCAATGCAGGTTGGCTTTAATGCGCATAATCGCATGCAGGCACAAGGTGTTGTGTAAAGATGGTGTTCATTATGGTGCTTAAGAAAAAACACACCCCAGCTGATCACTTTAATTCACAATCTGCTGCTTGATTTGTACATCCACAGTGAATATTAGGTTTTCACTGTTAAAGCAACAGGTGTCGCATATTCATCAACATTTAATTTGGGCAAATCTGACTACAAAATTATTTAAAAATAGCAGAAGGGTTTAATTTTTAAAAATCTAAAAGGCTTTTGAAGACTTTCTTAACTGATCTTCCATKACTGCAAGTGAATGTGACGGCATGTTACTCAACAAGTTCAGACCATTTCTGTCTATATAAAACTCCAAAGTGCATTCAGAACATTTCTGAGGTTTTTTTTTCCCTTTTTTTGTGGAGATTAAAGGCATTTATTTTTGACAGGTGCRTGTTGTCCGTCTCATTGCGAAAACATCATTGCTTTTGCTTTTATCTCGATAACAAGCAGGCGTCACAAACAATCATGGTGATGTGCCAAAAGAAGCTTCATTAAAACCCCGTAGACCAATGAGGTCAATGTTCCCGTCCAGCTGCTGGAGCTACAATCAAGCCTCTATTCAAGATTTGTTCATTTTGTTAAGCAATTTATTTCTATTTAAATGTGCTCCCTTTTTGAAAGCAGAAAACAATTTTCAAAACATAATAGTGTAATACAAGTGAAGAGCTTATTCTTGGAAATAACTGTAAAGAAAGTTCCACAAATGCAAAGCTGATTTGTTGATAAAGTGCAAATAGCATATATACATATATAGCACTTTTATACTTTATCTTCTACTTTAAAAATATCACKTAACTATTTTAAAGAGACATGATGTCAATATGTTTTAAATTAAAGTGTGATTGGGGCTTTTTTTTAAAGAAATTATTATTAAAATGCTGTTTTCTGAACAAAAACACGTTATTTTCTTGAAACTCAGTTTGGTCCCTAAACCTCATCAAACAGTGGCTGAAAGTAAATCAGAACAAAACGATTAATGTTTGAGCAAAACAAAAAAGTAAATTGTGATCATTAAGCTGAAAGTTTTAAAAACATACAGTATTTTTCGGACTATAAGCCGCACCCGCCATTAAAAAAAAAAAAACGCGCA
>NW_013952480.1:559317-565106 GCF_001266775.1 Austrofundulus limnaeus
TCACAGAGCTTCAGCAAAATAATAATAATAATAAAAACGCTAAACCCACTAAATGCATCAAGGATAAGAATGGTAGATAAAAGCTTTCAAACCTATAGGATGTACAGGAGGAACAGTCTGAAGCCAATCAATGGGGATGATAAATACTAATAATTTATTGGGTTAATAACATTCAAAGCAGGTGATATTGGGCTCAAGTGTTTTGACAACAGCCCCAAAACATAATRTTTAAAGGAAACAATTCAGAAAGGTGTAAAAAAATCAAATGCAATTTATTTCACTGCCACATCTTTTTAATTTTTTTGTCCTCTGTTAGTAAAGCAACATTTGAGTCCAGAATAATTTATTGCTACAATCAACACGATCAGTACGATTGCTAAAAAACACTGTCAGAGATTCTATGTGCTTTTGTCAAAACTGTATTTGGCGAAAAAAGCAAACTGGGGTTCCATATTATCTTCCACACAAGCAACAGCTTCTTGGTGGTTGAATCTGACAACTTGACATGTTAACTAGTAAGCTCAAGCGGTCTTTGTTTCTTGGCTTGAGAAGCTAGTTCTCTTGATTTTTCTTCTGTACAGTGGCCAGGCTGCTGCTGGCCACTGTACAGAAGTGTAATGAGCTGAACCACTCCAGAGGCCAGTCCACCTTAACCCATTAAAGCCTGAYGAAACGAATGAGCATACCCATTCCCATGTTTAATGGCCCACTTGGGTCTTTAAGGGTTCTGACCTATGGTGTTTCCTGTGGTTTCAGGAGACAGATCAGACTTTTTTTATTGCTACAGCAGCAGATCTGGTTGAAGAAAAATGGAGAAATAAGAACTCAAGAACTACAGTTTGTAGGTTTTGAGGGGTTTTTTTCCTCTTCAAAGGAAATCCCTGTGGTTTGGGAGGTTTGTAGATTTAAATTAGGAAATACTATTAGTAATCTTATTACATYTTACTTTTGAAGCTTAAAGTCCTACTTTGTTAGTTTAAAACTCATCTTCTTTGAATTCTTGACATAAAATAAGTCCAATTTACAAAACTGCATCACTTTGTTCGTGGATCAAATAAGTGTATAGTCTTTTATAACTTTATTCAAAAATGTCAAACCCCTCTTTTTAAAATAGAACAGCTTTATACATGTTGCTGAACCTCTGCTGTGATAACATTGCACTAAATTACTTGGGGCCTGATTAGCCCTTCTTAACTTCAATCTGACGATTTGGGCCAGCARCCTTTCATCTAATAATGGATGGCCTTTCATTCTGTATTTGAGCACCCTTCTCTGCAGCAGCATGGCATGCACATTTCCAGCAGACTAGCTTAAGTACCGCTTTGATCTGTCCACAATAAAGGAGTAGCTTAGGGATAATGGTCAGATCACCTCCTCAACCCCCTCTCAYCCACTCCCTGCAATATCACTGACGGTAGTCAATGAGCAAAGTCATGGTATCAGGAGTATTATCAGAAAGCATTGTACCAGAAGTAATAGTGGAAAGGGGCAGCACTGAAAAGAGACCATTATTGAGTCGATGACCTGAGCATTATTGTGAGTTTAGGATTAGTTTTGTTGTTAAATGCTAAGCGTAAGCAAAGATATCTAAAGTGTCTAAGAAAACAATTGTTTGYGATGCAAGAATAGCATTGTTCAAGTCACAAAAGAACTGCAAAGAATACGTCTGAGTTCTGATTAGCAGTTTGACTCCAGAGATGGACTCGTCCCACTTATTGTCAAAGACAGACAACCGAGAAGTGCTGTCATTTAGATCATTTTCCTTGGCAGCCAATTCACTCAGCAGGGATCAGCTGCCTGCAAGTGCAGATTGCACCAGGAAGAGCGATCRTACGTGCTGTAAGAAGCTCTGGTTTCCTGGTTAGAAAAATGAACTTGGATCGCTCCTCTGAAGTCAGCCCGACAATAAAATCCATGGGTGGGATCATCGTCGCAGTAATTAACTATTGTTTGCATTCATGTCACACACCCAATACTATTCAGCTTATTTTACTAAACTTATTGCTGCAGTGTTTGAAACCGCAAAATCTAAAGCAAACTATCATTACTAGACTTTTGCCCCTGACTAGGGGTAAAAGAAAGACATCATGACTTTAAAGGGCTCTATAAGATGTCAGATGGTCTTTTCCACTTGTACAGTTTATATCAAATCGTGGGGTGAGAAGTCCTGCTAAAGTCCACTCCCTGCAGCACGTACGCTAACAGAATCAGCACAGACAGCTCTTTGGCAAAGTGGATGTTTATTTTCASTTGATGATGGACGAGTTGGAGGAGGAAGATCTGGTGTTTCYGTCATTAACCGAGGAGAAGTGCTGTTTTGTAAATTGGACACAAAGCGATCRCCACCAGTTCCGACAGACGGTGTTGGGAAATGCCCCCTACGCTGTTTAGTCGAGGCGCGTACTCTCATCAACCTCACGGCTGCACAGGGGAGGCATACGCTCTCTGTCAGCACAGGCATGCAGAGCTGCACTCTCTCCTCTGTGAACAGAAATTCTCTCCTTCCACAGTTCTTTGACTATATTTGTGTTGTTTAAATTTATTTATTTATTTATTTATTTATTTATTTATTTAATCATTTGTGATCCATCACATCAAACTAAGGCCCTTTAGAACCCAGCCATAGCTCTCATGAAAATTATGGGGGTTGTAAATTATAACAAATGGATTATATGTAACACGTTTCTGAAGTGTTTTTTTAAGACTTTCACCCAGTGGAAATGTTACATATACAGTATATCACACTGGGTGTACATAGCAAATTCTAATTTTAATAATTTCATTCATTTTCATGCTTATATTTMTTTAAATATGATTTAAAATGAAGAAAAAACATATTTATCTAACGTTTCGTCTCTCTTCCAAGAGACTTCTTCAGTCTGAGAGTTTCAGGCAAAATTCAGGCTTTTAAGCACTGCCTCCATGTGACTGATACATCACATGGCTATCGTTGACACCTAATTAACACCTATTGTTAACAGGGGGTGGAGTGATACTGGCAATAGCAGCACTGTAGGAGGGGGGCAACTGAAAACTGAGGCCTCCACCTCTGTTTAACGATGGACGGTCTTTCTTCAGCATGGGGTACGAGTAGAAAAATATGTAATTTTCCAATTAACCACGTAAGCGACACATTGTCTCGCATCTCGAGGACTATAAATCAGGGTTAAGCTAAAACATAGGTCTAATGAAACCCATTTCAAAATAAAAAACATACAGTTGGATCATTTTAAACATAGCAATAAAACGTGCTGCAAAACTAAATTAAACTACTACACTGCCCCTTTCGTGTTTCAGAGTTGCAATAAGGTTCCTAGAAATTTCTACTCTTAAAAGAAGTTCTGTTTTGGAGATCCAGAATCTATTGTTCCAAAATACTCGTTAAATGTGAGTACACCACAGTGCAGAAGATGTATTTTCAGCTGTGAGCATTTTTGTTTAGCAGTTCTCTGATTGTTACCGTACATGTGGGAGGCCTTTAGTTGCTCTGAGTTTCTGTGTGACCTTGTAGACTATTTTATGCCTCGCTGTTTTAAGCAAACCTCGCTGGTTGACCCGTCCTGCAGAGCAGAACAGTGCTTAAAAATGTTCTTTTTGTTCACAATTGATTTGCCTGTAAATCGGTGGAGTTCTTCAAGGTAATTTTACAGATTTTTTTCCCTTTCTGAAACTACCTTTAACATCCTTGCTGTCATTTGACAATAAATACAGGTAGTAATAATATATTACACTTTGATAACATGAAAAWTTTCCATTTTGAAAAGATATTAAAGTTAAAACACAATATATACAATACAATTTTACTTGAAGTTTTGTAAATAGATCAATTAATCAGTCCCTGGTTTTAATGTGGCTGATCAGTATGAGAATGCATGCATAAATTAAACCGGTCAGAACTAATTTTCTCATGTGGAACGTCTACACAGGTGACACTTTTTTTTCTGCAGTTCTTTCACAATTTCCATAGCTAATCAGATCTGTGCTGAAGTGGAGGACACGCTCAGRCGACACAGAATCGTCGAGCGGGAAAGAGCAAAAGTCACGTGAGAAAAACAGAGATGCTGAGAAGAAAACCAACAATTAAAACCAAGCAAACGCACGTATACCTGTTCGGTGCAATGGCTCGACACCAAGTGCTAACAAACAGAGATTAAACACAACCAATTAGCTGCAGCGCTTGTTAAAGCACATGTTGGGTCAGGGTGGATCAGCCTTCCGTGGCTTCTTCAAGGCTACTGAAATGGTTGGTGTTAAAAAAATTGCTTTGGATCTAATCAGTGCTCCATCTTTGCCAGTAAAATGAGGGTCTGGAAGGCGCACACACAAGAAGAAAAACACCCATCTGCTTATTTAGGCTGCTTAGTTCAGAAAATAAATTCTGGAAATAAAAACAGTATGATTTAAAACTCAGTTACATAAGGGGGCCAAAATTTGAAACTTGATCCAAACCACGGGCCAGTTTCTGTCAGTATTTAATAAAGCAATGTTATATAACAAATTATTTTTATAGAAATACAAATTATGTTTTACGTAACATTTAGAATAATATTGACTTTAGAACAACATCATTCATTTCTTATGCTTTATTTGTTATATCTTAGAGATACATTTAGTCTCTGATCTAGTAAATCAGACAAAAAAAGAAAAAAGAGAAAGAGAAAGCTCTTATGAAAAACCCAATCATTTAACTTTACATAAAGAGGAGAATACAAAATTTAAAAAAACAATGAAGTCAATTCCTTGTTGCTCTTTCCACACCAAAATCACAGGTTACTGAAAAACTCAATTTTCTTGGCCTCACAGTTGGCCAACATGAGAATAAGGCATTAAATACAGAGAGAGAGAAAAGAAACTGTAAAACTATTTCACATTTAAATTATTACCAGATAAAATGTTAACAAGGGCCAGATTTGGCCTGTGGACCTTGAGTTTGTCATGCATGATCTAAACTGTACCGCTGAGCTGAAAATTCACGGGAAAAAATTAAAAGCACAGTTTTTTTTAAAAAATGCATGTCACATGTTACCTTTTTATATTAGTTTCAAACTATGATTATCTTATGATGAGAAGTAATGAGGTTATAGCTGTTTTAATCCAGTCTTATAAATCACATTATTCAGTTTCAAGCCATATTTCAAATTCAGTGAACACTCAGTGTGTGTTGAGGATGAAGCTCAGTTACTATGTCAAACTTCGGCTCATTGTTGCTAAATTAGACTGAGTCGTAGCTGTTTTTCTAGTTTGATTAGCTGTGGCAGCCATCTTGAATTGGACTGATTCCACAAGTAAAAGATTCGTAGATGTATTTACAATAATTCCTATAAGATAGCTTCATTAAAATCCGTCCAGTGGTTTATTAGATTATTTTGCTAACAGACAAATAAGATTGACAACAACACTTAATGCAAAGATATCATGCAACATAGAGCTCTTTGAATATCAGTTGTGGTTCGGTGTCAGCTACAACTACACAAAATTTGAGCTAAATATCTGTAAAACTGACTGAGTTATAGCCATTTTGTGTTTTTTAGCAATGCAACTCCAAAAGTTGATCAGTTGTAGATGTGCATTTAATAACTAATTTCTAAAAGTTTATTTATAATCATTCCAATAGTTTATGAGATATTTTGTTAACAGACAGAGTGAGTTGACTCCAATAGTTAGAGGCACCATTTTAAACAAAGATCTTCACATCAGTTTGTTAGCTCTTAAAGGGGTAATATTATGTGTTTCTCAGACATATATTTAAATACTATACCATAATAAAGTATCTATGTCACCGTTAGCTG
>NW_013952480.1:565669-566715 GCF_001266775.1 Austrofundulus limnaeus
AAAATACAGTCATTTTTGTGTTTTGTAAGGTCAGGTTGCTGTGGCAGCCATCTTGAACTGGATTGATGTGCATCCYGTGATTGTATTTTAGAGGGTTTTATTAGAATCTGAACAGTGGGTATATTTTGCTGACACAAACACATGCAGCAGACCTGGTAAATGGAGRGAAGAGGAGTGGCGTGATTCTACATAGGAGGATGCCTCGCATCGTTTTCCCCCCAGTGAGTGAAGGAGTGGGGGGGAAGCCTACTGACTGGCAGCACCTTCGCCTGTCATTCACATCTCCTCATCCTCATCAGCGCTGGCTCTGTGCCCTGCCATGAAGCCAAGGGCAGAACGTGAGAGCCGCACTATAARACTCACCCACGTGACGCTGCTTTTTACCAAACAACTGCGCCACAAAAAAAAGAAGCCTTTGAATACAAGCAAATCCTCACTTTTTTTAAAAATAGTATTTTATTGGCAAGAAATCTGAGAACCACGTCAAACGTTTCAGGCAGAGACAACATTAAAGTCATGTGTGAAGGGAAAGTTAAAAAACAAGTAATAAATAAAAGTAAAGAAACATATCCACATGCCAAGTCAACCTGCTGTCAGCTTCTGCTGGAGCAACCAGAAACATATTTCCACCCATCAGTCAGGTGGTCTGAGTCACAGAGAAGTTGCTCCATCTCCTCCTGTCCTTGTTGCAAGAAAAAAAAAAAGAAAAAAATCACAAATATGTGGTTATTAATTACAGCAGCTGAATCCCAACATTCTGAATACAGTGGCAGAGTGACTCACCAGATTGGTGCTGTCCAAGAGGCTGCCAGGGAAAATTCATCACACCCTTATAAACGCTGCAGCCCACAAGTGGCATGGGAGAAGCTGCTGGGGGAGCACTGCGCCCTGGTGGTGAAAGCGTGTATTACAGCAGTCTAAAGACAGGGTTACAGCACCATCTGGTGGGCCCRGGGGGGAATGCAACTCATTGATATGATCCCACTGGAAAGTGGTGACTGAGCTGATGTATCTAAACTGGTTTTTATTCTTAATTAGGCAAATAT
>NW_013952480.1:567651-572257 GCF_001266775.1 Austrofundulus limnaeus
ATATTTATGTATTATTGTAACCAACAAGACAAATTAAGTCATATGTATGCATTTAACTATATCAGAATGATTCAGGTGTCAAAATGTAGTGTTTAAAGCCAAGAATATGAAAATGTAATTAGGTCATTTTGACCAAATTTGACTTAATCCTCATTTCGATATGATGGGTCACAAATAACCTAAATGTACCAACTTTTAAATGATTTCTAAGTGAATGTATTTAACAGGAGATGTGAAGCACTAAATATGTCAAAGCAATCCAAGGACTGGAGGGCTACTGGAATAAAATCAATGTTTTTCCAGTAGAAAAAGGGTGGGAAAGGAAACTGAACTATCCAGAGGAAATCCTCACATGCACAGGAAGAACAAGGAGACGCCTCACAGAAAAGGCCGTCTTGAACTCGTCACCTTCTTGCTGTTCTTCTACCCCAGTTGACTTTTTTATKTATACTGATGTGCATGTGTAAAATCAGGCACCACGTGTCCTCAATCATTCATACTTTGACCGTGTCTTAATTCAGGCTTTGCGTCCTCTCCGGTGCACATTTGTAGGCCGGTTATGTCACTGCACCAAAGACTGTCCCATCTCAWKYGCTCTCAAAACCCTGAAAACAAAGGCTGCATTACATCTTTCATGGYCCATGATATCCCRGAATTCATTGTGCCATCAAAACTTTACAGGAAAAAATACAATGGGTGACTTTGGAAAGTCTTCAATGACCAAGGAATTAGCAACTTAGCTGATACTGCCATGGAGTGGCAGTCTACATAATACGTGGGCATACATAGCCACTTTAAAACTCTTGATTTTTTTTCTTGACTGTTGTGATCTTTAAATGGATTTAAATAAAATTAGTTTGCTATTGCTCTCCTGTGATTCCTTGTAAAAAAAAAGGTTAAAATAGTTGATATTTAGCAATTTTGTTTCAGTTATATCATTTTTTTTATTTCAACTGAAACTTATTAGTTGCTTTAAGTCTTATTATATGGTCTTATTAATTAAAAAAAAGGTTCTGCTGCATTCAAAAATCAATATGCATTGTGTGAATGCAAAGGTAAGGAATAAGTCATAGTTGTGACTCGAGAAAGTGAAGGTCACAGTTTAAACATTTCCAAAAACTACAGCACTGCCTCAGTGTGATGTTAAATAGCATGCAATTAAATACTGATACTGGAGCTAAAAAATACACTGAATTTTGGGAAGTTATAGCATACCTCCCGTGAAAGAACGTGTGAGTACATGTTCCAACCGATTTTAAGTTGTAGGCATTTATGGGTGATGTGAYACAGCGGGTAAAATAAGTATTGAACACGTCAACATTTTTCTCAGTAAATATATTACTAGAGGTGCTAATGACATGAAATTTTCACCAGATGTCGGTAACAACCCAAGTGATCCATACATACAAAGAAATCAAACCATAAATGTCCAGAAATGAAGTTATTTGTAATAATGTGGAATGGCACAGGGAAAAAGTATTGAACACATGAAGAAAGGGAGGTGTAAAAAGACATGGAAAGCCAAGACACCAGCTGAACTCTCTCAGAAATTAGAAAGCAAGCCTGCCCCTTGTCAGTGCAAGTTAATATCAGCTGGTTCAGTCCCAAATGATGGCCAGGTATCACACAAGAACCATCTGATGATGGGTAAAAGTAAAGAGCTCTCTCAAGACCTTCRCAACCTTATTGTTGCAAAGCATAATGATGGCATCGGTTACAGAAGAATGTCTAAACTTCTGAAGGTTCCAGTGAGCACTGTTGAGGCCATAATTCAGAAGTGGAAAAAACATTATTTCATCATAAACCGACCACGACCAGGTGCTCCTCACAAGATTTCTGACAGAGGAGTGAAAAGAATTATCAGAAGAGTTGTCCAAGAGCCAAGGACCACTTGTGGAGAGCTTCAGAAAGACCTGGAATTAGCAGGTACGTTTGTTTCAAAGAAAACAATAAGTAATGCACTCAACCACCATGGCCTGTATGCACGCTCACCACGCAAGACTCCACTGCTGAAGAAACAGCATGTTGAAGCTCCTTTAAAGTTTGCTGCACAACATTTAAACAAGCCTGTGTAATACTGGGAGAATATAGTCTGGTCAGATGAGACCAACATTGACCTGTTTGGATGCCAGAATACACATCATGTTTGGAGGTCAAATGGCACTGCACATCAGCCCAAAAACACCATACCAACAGTGAAGTTTGGAGGTGGGAACATCATGGTGTGGGGCTGTTTTTCAGCATATGGTACTGGCAAACTTCAAATAACTGAAGGAAGGATGAGTGGAAAAATGTACAGAGACATTATTGATAAAAATCTGCTTCCATCTACCAGGATGATGAAGATGAAACGTGGCTGGACATTTCAGCAAGACAATGAGCCCAAACACAAAGTCAAGGAAACTCTCAGTTGGTTTCAGAGAAAGAAACTAAAGCTGCTGGAATGGCCCAGCCAATCACCTGACCTGAATCCAACAGAAAATCTATGGAAAGAACTAAAGATCAGAGTTCATAGAAGAGGTCCACGAAACCTTCAAGATTTGAAGACTGTTTGTGGAAGAATGGGCCAAAATCACACCTGAGCAATGCATGCCACTAGTTTCTCCATACAGGAGGCGTCTTGAAGCTGTCATTGACAACAAAGGCTTTTGTACAAAGTATTAGATAAATTTCAGTAAGTGTGTTCAATACTTTTTCCCTGTGCCATTCCACATTATTACAAATAACTTCATTTCTGGACATTTATGGTTTGATTTCTTTGTATGTATGGATCACTTGGGTTGTTACCAACATCTGGTGAACATTTCATGTCATTAGCACCTCTAGTAATATATTTACTGAGAAAAATGTTGATGTGTTCAATACTTATTTTACCCGCTGTATATAATGTAACAGTGTGGTGCGTGGTCACACAAACATGCAGCATCCAAAGACTAGGTTGTTTCATTTAATAGCAGTAATATTCAGCCTTCGAAGGAATTGGCCTACATTGGCCACGGCCTAGGCTGTAATCCTTAAATCCATGAATTTTGGGTATTCAAGGTCTGCATTCGACCCTAGTTTTTTGGTYCTTTACACTGGCTTTTTTAGTTTGTATTTAATGTTATTCTAAATGAAAATGTATCTAAAAAATTCCAACTTGACACCTCAAGAAACCTAACCTGATGGTTTTGCAAAGGTGGTTGTACTCTAACCAGAGGGTGATAAAAAAGTAAGTAAAGGACAAAAAAAATTCTAATTTCCTAAAAGGTATAATGAACTCTCAGTTGACATCATAAAAGCTTGTGAGCTGTTAACCAAACAATCTTTAATGTCACTTCCATCAAACATTACATTTTGGCTGCCTTATTTTGTACATTTTTCAAAAGTGGCACACTTTGACACTTATTTTACAAATGGGCCTCGCTGCTGAGCAAACTGTTAATTTCCTCTGGTGAACTTAGGAAATGTTAAATCCCACTTTGAAAGTTAAATGTTTTTTTGCTCCGAAGCGACAAAGACAGAGACACGGCGGCAGCGTCGCCTGTGGGGAGGAACCGTGCGGAACCACGTTTTGACAGAGACAAATGATCCAAACAGACTAATTAATGTATGTGTTTTACATATATTCATTTCCGTATCAAATATTAATGGGCGTAAACGTATTTGTTTTTCAAATGAGCGCCAGGCTATCAAATATTTCAGACACACCTCATTAAAGACCCAGAGCCAAGAGCGAGCATGCATTTTTAAAGCGCCACAATTCACAATGGATTCTTCCGGAGTGGTGTGGCCTAGATCAGCTCTGCAGGAGTGCGAGTGCTGCGAGAGATCAAGGTCTTCTTGTAGTCGAATCAGAACCTTTAGGCCTTCATCTCCGGTGTTATTTAAAGCAAACATTGGAGTTCTTGAGGTCTGCCAATAAACGGCATGTGTGGATTTTGAGATTATTAAACAAGGCTTTGGCAGAGAGKGGTAATGGATTAAATTTAATCATAGACGTCTTATAAGAATTTGTAATGGCTGTTGTCTGTCTGTGAAGATTTTCTACTTGTTGAACCAGTTTATTCTCCACATACTGTAGGGCGATGACGACCGGGTGTAAAACCCAGGGGCGCCACGAAGGGGGGGCGGGGGGCAGGGAAGGCAAAGGCCACCCCTAATAAAAAATGTGCAGCCCCACCCTTTGACCTTCCGTGGTCAGATAACTTTCTTCAATTAAGTTTTAAGTTTTTGCCTGGATTAACTAGAGAATTCGCATTTACTGTGAAAATGTAGTGTGAATGCTTAATGCTGACAGGTTTTTGCTTAATAGCTCAAAAAAAGCTGAAACTAGTCTAAACATAGGTTTAAAAAGTAGCTGAAATTAGCACATAAGAGCACACGTTTGCTGAATTACAGTACGAGGCTGAAATTATCATAAAAAAGGTGAATTTAGCTGAAAAAAAAAAGCTCAAATTAGCTAAAAAGTAGCTAAAACACAAAACAGCTGAAATGAGCAAAGAAGCATAAAATGTTGAAAACTGCAAAATAGCAGAAAAAGTTATGATAGCTAAAAAAAAATCAGCAAAACAAGCCAAAAGAAGCTGAAATTAGTACAAAGAAGTGTGTGTGTGTGTGTGTGTGT
>NW_013952480.1:572314-579727 GCF_001266775.1 Austrofundulus limnaeus
TAAATGTAGTTGAAGTTGCATTTTTTTCTTTTAATTAATTTTATTGAACACAACAGAATGTAACAAACATTAAAATAATGTTCTTACACTGAAAGGAGTGGGCAGAAGTATACACTTATTAGCCCACCCCTTCTCCTGCAACCTTATACGCATCACTTCATATTCATCAAGAAAATTATTCTTAGCTTTTAAAAATGAATGTATCCAAAAACACTGTCACAACTGATTTTTAGTTTAAAACCTTTGAAACTTGAGACAGTTTTGTTTSAAGATTAAACTCCAATTTATAAGTTTGCYCTTAAAATCTGTTTATGGTGAAGGGAAAAAATAAAGTGAATTTATATTTTGCAACACAATTGAACCATTTGTTATTTAAGAGCAGATCAAATCGAAATTGAACYGATTTAGGGAATTTGCCTGGATACCAAGCCCTACTATACAAAACAGATGGCTGCTGAAGTTCAGAAAATGAATGAAATGGGGCTGCTACAGTCTGTGTTGCTGTCACAGAGCACCTTAAGAGGGAGCACAAGTATGACAGCCATTTCAGTAAGTGTTTCATATGGTCCCACAGGGCGCTGCACATATGCCTACCTGCCTTCCGTACTGTGACGGCTGACTGCAGCTGGGATAAATCGTCTCCCAAACAAGGCACTTCAGTTTTGTTTAAAATACGGGACATCCAGGCTAAAACAGSACAGTTGGCAACCCAACCTCAGCTTTGAAGTCAGCAGGTGTCAGTCTTATCTGCTAAGAATCAGCCATTTGTACTTAATGCGAATGTTTACTTACAAAAATGCTAACATTTTAGCTAGCGTTAAACTCTGGCTCTTTAGTTGTGCATGAGCCAAATGCCTAGCTGACTGCTGCAAACTAGTGGTCAGGAGCTGAATTACAACAAGAATGAACRTCTACATTTTAAACTTTAATTAAAATAGACAGTGCTTTAGAGAAYCAATAGTCTTGGGAAATAAGATACTGCTATACTTTTTGGGTATCATATTGTATAACACCTAGTATTTTGTGCGTGTCTATATACATAGATATACTCTAAATTGGGTGAAAGGTTGCAGAGCACAAAGTAGGCTTTCTTGTGCCCCATTCCACATCACATGTTCTACTGATGAAGCGGTGCTGCAACAGGGTGAGAAAAAAAGTAGGTGAAGGGACAGAGTTCTTAGGGAGAAATGAAAATCTGCTGACTTTTAACAGAGATCTACTGTGGTGACTAAGGTGAAAGAACAGAGGGAGACTGAGAATAAGCAGGGAGTAGTGCTACTGACCGATAACAGCGATATCTTAGAACAGCAAAAGGACATGAAACCCAAAACATGTGATAATAAAGCAGAATAATGGGAATCGGGGCAAAGGAGCTCAACAGCTGCCAACTCATCACTTTAAAATGATTCTTCTGAGAAAAAAGGCACACATGAAATGTAAACTAAATTGTARCTAAATTTACCTGAATTCTGTAACAATAAATAAAACACTGGTWAAGTTGTAAAGTGCTCACAGCTTCAAGTGACTGAACAAAGTGAACTGGCACGGAGAGCATGCTAATTGAAAGCCTTTTACTATGTTAAAGAATTTACTGCAACAAGACTCCCTGATTGTAACAGTAAAGCAGAAGGAAGCTTAGTGACATCTGATCTCTATCAGCTGGCCTACCACCATCATTCTTGCACAACTTCAAATACACAAACAGTGAAATAACCAGAAGTTGGTTCAGGAAATGCAATGGCTACAAAGAAGTGRGGTCATTCTAAAATTAGAAAGAACGTATGCACACGCGCACACAAAAAAAGGTTAAATTTGTTAACAAAGAATATAAACACTTCGGTAAGACATGGTGGCAAAACAGTCGCTTAAACAGTGGAATGTCTGAGTCAGTCTTATTCCTTCTTTATGAAAGATGTTATATGCATCTGTCTGGTGGTTTGAGGTTGTGTGTGTCTCACTGATGTTTTGTCTGGAGCCAGAYTGGGCATGACCAGATTGTACTGCCTTGAAGCAGCTGGAGGCCCGATTTTCTGTGTGAGATCCATGTCAAGTAGCAGTGGGGCGGAAGCCTGTCATCTTAGGCTACGTTCACACTGCAGGTCTTAATGCTCAGTTCCGATTTTTTGAAAAAAATCGGATCTTTTTGTGTGAACGTTCACATTACATTTTAAATGTGACCTGCATCAGACCCCTGTGTGAACGCAACACAGCACTGATGTGACACGCATGCGCAGTAAAAGACATGACGTCTCATCAGCCGGCTTGTTTGTTTACAGAGCTAGCATGGATGCTACATTTTGCACATCGAATCGGAAGTTGTTTAATCAGAGCCGATTAAATAATTATCTGACCTGCTTCTTTAGTTCAGTGTTTATATCTGAAGCTGCCTCTGGCCGGGATGCTCCAGTGAAGCTTTTTTTTTAACGAAACTACGAGTTGGAAAAAAGTGTCGACCGAGTATCTAACTTTAGGATCGATACTCTCCGCGACCCAGGCTGGACCATTATTATCATACTATCTACGTGGAAAATGAAAAGTAAAAAGATGAAGCAACTGGATTTGTGTTTTGGAGCTGTAAACACGTGGAGCTACAGATTTAAACAGCGTGACTTGAGGTTAGTGTCTTATCGATCCTTCACCCCCTCCTCACTGATGAAAAAGTCAGATGAAATGTGACATGAGCGTTCACACTGCAGTCACTTTGAAAACATCAGATATATATCCGATTTAAAACCACATACTGAAACGGCCTGGGTCGGATTAGAAAAAAAATCGGATTTGTCTCGTTCAGACTGTCATAAAAAAATCGGATACGAGTCAGATGGGTCAAAATAAAAATCGGATTTGGGTCGGATTTGCCTGCAGTGTGAACGTAGCCTCAGGCAGGACTGACGGGTGGCATTTTTGTTCCACCCTCCTACAAAAACCTTTCATTGATAAAACCAATAAAAATTTTGATGCAAAATTCATTGAAACACAAGGATTACAGACAGATGTAAAAAAAAAAAAAAAAAAACATGCCTAAACCATGAATTGGAGGCAGGTGTCAAGAGAAGCCTATGCTCAATACTGCAGCCTCCACGAGTAATAAACAAAACAAATGATATTCCTGGAAATGTCAAGGAGTACTGGGCAGAAGGAACCGTGACCAAGAAATCTGGTAAGGTACAACATCCAAGGACATAACAGATTTGCAAAATAAAACAAGATATTGGAAACTTTAAGACAAACAATATAGTTAAAACGGCAGGATCACATCTGCCAAACAACCTAGTTGGTAAATTCATATAGACGTCTACACACCTACTTTCAGGGGTTGCTTTTGCCAATTCAAACCTGGAGAGATCTGAGGCGAGTCTGCAGACATTTAATTTTAAGTGTAAATGTCCGAATCAATTCTTGATATTATTCACATTAATATTTAGAGGCAGTACCCATAAAATCACATTAAAATCAAATCAAATTAAAGAACCTAGAGCAGGGCTATTCAACTGGCAGCCCACTGGTGACTTCACCAGCTGTAAAAAAGGTATTCAACCTAATACACTCCTAAATGCCTTGTCCATAGGGCTCCATGTGACCATGTGCCGGGAAAATACCTGATGCAAAAATTCACTCCTCCTAAGCTAAGAAGTAGAAAAGAGTGATACACAAAAGAAAACCAAACAGGTAAATAAAAATTATCAGCACTTTTTTAAATCAACTTTATTTTAATTTATCACAGTTAATTGATTTCCCATCACGACAGGCCTAATCAATAACCTCTTTAATCTGGATAGGAAAAATCAAGGAAGTGTTTTAGATCACAGAGGTAATATACTTGATCTAAAGAAAAAAAAAATACATAAGGGACACTGCAATGACACTCAGGAACACACTTCCAACACTAAAAAGTTATTGTAGGGTACCGGTGACAGCATTCAAACAGTACACATTTAAAAGGACGTGTATACAAAACACTCCCCTGCATCCATCACGTATGAAACCACACAAAGTCAAACATCAAACTATAATAAGCAACTTCAGTGAAGTTTCTGCTCCTTTTTTGAGCCTCTCCAGTTTATCTAGTGTAACAAGCAAGACAATCAAATCCCCAGACACGCCTGGACAAGCCGGCATAGAAACATGGAGGCATATATGCAAAATTAAACTCCCAAGATCCCCCACTGTTGTTGTGACTCTCACGAGCTGCACTGCCCTGGGGATTTGCAAAGTGCAGGCTTGGCAAAACGCGATCCGTCAAGTCTGTAGATGCTGTGTGACATGTTTTGTTGACTGAATTCTGCTAGATTTCCAAGAACTTAAGGTGTGCGAAGCACTGGTACACGCTCGTGCAAAATGTTTCCAAGAACAGAAATATTACTTCGACTAAAACGTATGGAAAAGGAACAGGAACAGTATGTTTGGAATTGCATCCAATGCAGTTTTCTGGGATAGCTGTGTTTTAAGTCAAACTCTGATCTGCCAATGATGATTGGTCTCTAAAAATGTATGCTGTCAATTATAGCTTTTAAAGTGCTCTGTTTGGACAAAAAATATCTGTGCAAATAAAATTAAGCAGAATAACCACAGCTCTCATTTATAAACCAGACTATGATTAACTTTTAAACACTTGAAWACCTAGTTCACCTGACAAGACTTTTCTTTTTGGCACCTCAAGCTATAAATTATTAGATTTCAAAAGCAAACAACATGTGTCATTGCTCTCAGAAACACACGAAGCAGCAGTCGGTAAGAAAGATTCCATCTGCACATTTTACTGCATACATTTCATTTCCCCATCAAAGTCCAAAGGTCCACTGTTGTGGATAGCTCACTTGTCCAGGGTGTACTGTGATTTGCTCAACGACTTTTAAAGATTCCTGCAACCCTGAACAGGATAAACCAAGTAAAAAATATTAAAAAATAATCATGGATGGATATTTAATTTGTACAATTATGGCTATTGTTTAGCTATTGTTTCATAAAGATCTAAGACTGTGTTCATCTACCCATTTACTGTTGGTCAGTTAGTATGCTATGAGAAAAATAGAACATTTTATAAGATTTAAAATGTTACTGGAATGTCCAGCCTTTTTCTGACTTATCCAGCTGATAAGGTTTTAATTTGTGGGTTTAGTTGTTAACAGTTCTTTATGTGTTAATATTATCACAATGACTTTCAGGGGCTCAAGCCAATGTAACTGGGACACAAAAAGCTCAACTACAGGATAAGCTCAGAATGTGARAGGTGGAATTGTCGACCAGGAACAAGGTTACCTGAATGATATCATTGCAGGTAAGGCACACTGTTTAACTGTACACAGGAAGAAACAAAACTATCAATATTTATAAGTTTCTCCTTGGTTATGACTAAGTGTGTTACACTGAGTCAAATGCTCCAGTGACCACCACTAACGGTGAGGCCTTGACTTTCCAAAGGTTGGATTTCCCCTTTCATTTCTTAGCATTTCTCAAGCTTATACTGTTATTTATTGATGATGTGCCATCACCACATCTATCACTAGTACCTTCAACAGTTTGTCAATTACCATGGTCAAGTTGGTCTAGCCCATGAGGTACAGACTTCCCTGTACATTAGTTCAGTAACCTCTTTATAGCAGTATTGGACTTGTGTTGAGGGTCTGTTCTTGCGCTGCCATTAGGCCATTGAGCTTTCTTGAGCAGCTGGTAGAATTTTTTGATATCAGCCACTTCTTCAGTCCATCAGTGGTAAGCAAAACATGATGTCTTTGTGGTTAAGACAATTTCTCCTACTTCTGTTCCACAGAGTCTGCATGTCTGATAAATGGCAGGGCATTTATGTGGCCTGTTTTCTGAAGAAACTGTTTAAATGCTAAGTTTTAATGACGGACAGTTGTTTTGGCCAAGTGGCACTTAATGTTCTGCTTAATCCACATCTTCCAAATAAAAAAAATGGCTGACTGTCCTCAGAGCCATGAGTCATAGCAGGTGTTTACCTGTTTTGGTGTGAAACCAGACAGAGTGCGACTGGCTTGTGGTCGTCTTGCTTTGAAATATAAATCAAGCTGGGTTATTCATAGAACTATTTTCCCAGCATGAAAAATGGGCTGTAAGAAAAGAAAGAGCAACATGACATCTTCCACTCTCCAATTCAAATTTTAGATGGAAAACCAAAGCCAAAACCTTTTAAACTGTTTACAAAAAGGTCTTCAGCCTGTTTTCTATTAGGCTGCCATCAATCTTTCACAAAAAAATAAATAAAAATAAAAAACTAAATATGAGCAAAAAATTGTTTTAACACTTGTATGTATTAAAATGAAAAAAGTGTTTCTTCTTTTGTAGTCTTTTTGTGGGTGGATAGTTTGGGTAAATCTAAAAATAAACTGAGTCACAGAAAGATCCACTTCAACACACCCACTATGAGATACACAAATATCTTCAGGGCTGCCCACAAGTTGGAATCCTCCAGCTGCTGCAAACCCTCTGAAAATAAGTATATTTACAAAAAGGCCTTTACTGAATAGAACAATTCTTCCAATATGTAATAAAGTAGACTAACATTTAAAAAAATGGTGAAAATAACTCAGTGTAACTTGTATGTGGATAATATGGCTCTACTTAGTATGTTTACCGTACTTTAAATAAATGTACAAACAGAATGGTCTTAGCCACACTGAAGCACAACGCTAAAGAGCTGGTAAAGAGAAGCAACCAGCATTAAGACTGTCTAAAATGTCAAAAAAGCTGAGCTTTTTACAATCAAAAGTGATCAAAACACWTAAGTGATTTTCAGTGCAGTTTAATTGTGCAGCACAGTGTTGTTGACATGATAAATGAGCATTCTCACTCTATCCCTTGTTTAGCACCACAGGTTAACTCACTGTTCTCCCAAAAGGACAGAAGCTAATCTTCCAGTGGAGTTCTTGTTGTTCTGGCTCTGTGTACAACTAAGGTGGAGAAGAGAGGTGAGGAAACATGTAAACCCCCCTCCCATTTTTCCATGAGCAGACCAACACCCACTGCACACGCACTAGGCCACAGTAAAACCCACTTATCACATTGCCTTGCAGCCTCTGAGTGAGCRTAGATAAACAGTGTTGTGATCAAAGCCTTGTGACAGTATTTAGAGGAACAGTGAGAGGACTGATCCGTGTCTGTGAATGACGAGAGCTGAGTCCCTTAGAAACAGGGAAAAAATAAGGAAGGTAAAACTTTGAAGGCATGATCTGCTCCTGTCAAGTAAACCTATGAGAACTTATTTACACTTTGCAAAACACCTACACCCAAAGAATTTCATTAAAAAAAGGAACAAGCTAAAGAAAAAACAAAAGACTATTGTTACTGAACTCAAAGCAACCAGGCACAAGACTTACTTTCCAAAAAAACTACATACACAGAAGTTGCAGCTCAACACGCAAAACAAAGCAAAACATTGCAAACCCCCCCCCC
>NW_013952480.1:580552-588452 GCF_001266775.1 Austrofundulus limnaeus
TTTATACCACTTTGTCACACAAAAATCAAGACGTGGAACCAACATACAAGAAAGTATTTTTTATTGATGTTTTCAATACAATCAAGTACTGTAGATTTTGTATAAGCAAACAAATATTTTCAATCAAAATAAGTGCATTTTATACCCAAATTCTATTGCAAAAAGTGCAAGCAATAACTGTGTATGACACACAAAAAAATACAATAATAACAACAAACAAAACACATATACTAATATGTTGTACGTAACACAAATAGAAAATAAAAGATCCACAAATAAGTCTTCACAAACAAATCTAGAAGGCTAACTACATGTCGTAAAGGCTAATAAGTCATGAACACTATTAAATATCATTTATATATTCTAGGCTTCGGTGGTCAGTTTTGGCATCCCTATTAAATTATCAATAAGGTATAAATACATCTTTCATTATTTCATGTGCAAATGTTTACTGAAGCTAAAACAAATATTCCTCAAGAACCGAAGCAAAGCTGTTGGGATTTTCTTCTTTGTTTATGTCATTCTTGGCATTATTACCTCTTTAATAAAGACAAAACAGAAAAGAACGTTGGTGATTGAAACAGTTGATGGATTTTACTGACACTTGTTTAAAGATTTGCCTCACAAGGCGAGCTCATTAAACTAGTGACATTGTCTGTGAAAACAGAAAGATGGCTATAACTCTCATCGGTATTTTCTATGTCTAAAAATGAAAGGTAAGCACAAAAAACATACATTACAAGTAATGGACTGTGTTACAGAATCATATAATGACAATAATAAAACAGTTGGTGGTGTGCTCATGTTATGAGTGGGGGGAAAGCGTAAGTGCATTACATAGATAAAAAATACTGATTAGGCATGATCCACACTGCTTATCCAGAGCAACGGAAAGAAATGGAGGTTATTGACAGCACTGTGGATGATTACAGGAAACAATACAAAGTTCAGTCAAACATGTTTGGCACTGTCCTCCAATACGCTGACATTCCTTTATCAAGGTGGGAAACAGTTTGTGAGGCAGCATTTTATTTGACTTGTTCCAAACATCAAGTCAATATACATCAGCCCACTCAGCGTAGCCCAGAAATGGTTGTTTTTTAAAAGATGATCAGTATTCAATAACATTTTTTTTTCCTTTTTCACGTCACATTCATCACCCTTTTCAGTAGCTAACTCTTGTGCTGCAAAATAAGAGGCCGAGACGTTCCGATGTCCCCCAAAATCTTGACCTTTACTTCAGGAACTCTAGGGGCCTGTGAGCTTTCCAAAAGTTTTTTTTTTCCTTTTCATTTTTGCAACTTTGTTCAAGTTTATTTTTACCTTTGCTGAAATATTCATGACCCGACAAGCAAGCGGGTGGCGTGACACAGTCATAGACAAACAAACATCTGACAGGAAGAGAGAGAGAGAGAGAGAGAGAGAGAGAGAGAGAGAGAGAGNAGAGAGAGAGAGAGAGAGAGAGAGAGAGAGAGAGAGAGAGAGAGAGAGAGAGAGAGAGGAACATACAAATACATGCACACGAGGGGCGGGGCTTTAATGCTTCATGCAACAGAAGTGAGTAAATACAAAAACTCTTATCTTTGACCTTCCATGTGTTCTGGAAAATCTGACAGGGTTATTAAAAAAAAACAGTTACACAACTTGTATTTCACAACCAGTGAGACTCTGTCAGTCTTTCTATTGATTCGTGTAGAAAATGCCAACTGGTTCTCTTTTTCCGGACGTACACTTGGAGAATATTTAGCATCGAAACACCCTGTTCATACAGCAACAACTGTGTCATCAGGCAAAACAAAAATTTTTCCTTTGGATTTTCTTTTCCTTTTCTTTTCTTTTTTTTAACAAATTGGTTTGGAGCTGAATGGACAGTCGTTGGGAATACAAGAGTTTCAAAGTTGTTTAAATTTACCAAGAAACTGAAAAAGCRCAAAAAAAAATCCCTATATGAGCATGTAATCTTCACATATTTCATACTATGTTATTAAGGACCGTGTTTGAGCAGATTGATGCATAATGATGATTTATTAGTGTATGTTAGAAATCAGTGATGTTATGATCAGAGCGCTGATGATGCAGTGCAAACAGGGAAACTCGGATCAACATAAGAAAACTAAATTTTAAAGGGGGGTTATTATATATTTTCCAGGCACATAGTTTTTTACCTTTAGTAAATAATTAAAAATAATAATTAAAAAACAATTTGTTCTAAACACTTGTAATAGGCCTCTGTCTCTGTGAGAACCTCCTACCGTTTCTGACACTCCCACTTCAGCACGTCGTCACAACAATGCTTCGGGGAGGGGTGCTCTGTGGGGGGCGGGAGCTCGGTGGCAGACTGAGCTCCAGGGAGGAGCTTTGTACAAATAGGCGGAGCTTTGTACCAGCTAGTGTTTAGGCAGATCTACATGGCTACCACATGATTCAAGGATTTTTTTTAAACATTCATGAATGAGTCTAAGACACACTCTGGGTATGTTTTGATGAGGGAATRATATTATAACAGTATATAAAGCTAAAAAAAAAGTTGATTTTGCATAACACCCTCCCCCCTTTAATCCAACATGATAAAACAACAAAAAAAGGCTGTATCATCCACTTATGTATTCGATGGCATGTAAACACAAACCCTACAAATATGCCTTTGCATAGTATCCTGTTCAGCAGGACAGTGATCCAACAAGTATCAATTTGGCTATTTTATTGTGAAGTCATATTTTATTTGATTTAATCATAAAATAAAGTTCTCACAATGATGAAGGTGTTGAGTTTCAGCTGAAAACTTAAAATTTACTATTGTTTCAGAGCACCAAACAAATCAGAAACAAAAAAATAAGAGAAGGGGGTAGCAATGGCAAAGTAATAGTATCAGACCATCACACACTTTGTTGTATTACKTCATTTCTCTCTATTTCTTTTGATGAACTACTGCTCGTGTTGACGGTAATGGTTTAAATAACACATACAAGCGTGACTGCAGCCAGGGGAGCTAACCMCCCCTCCTCTTCCAAGGTCTGGTCATGTCAACCTCATTGTCTGAGCATGCGGGCAGGATATGCAGTCACAATACAAAGTCAGGCAGCTAAAACTCTGAATCCAACGAACACAAGCAATGACGACAAGGATCAAATAACAATAAAACATAATAAAATAATTAAAACATTAGAGGCTAAAAAAAAMCCCAGACAAAACGAAAACACATTAAAATAAGGAACACAGCATGAAGAAACCTTCCCCTGCCTTTTTTTCRTATTTTATTCACAAAGTTTTTCTTTTTTGCTGAGCTGATATTGTCGAGGGTGAGAAAGATAAGTTGATGGAAACAAGGTGACAACGTTACTGGTTTTGTGTTTCTTTTATGACTGCAGGTATCTTGACATTAGGTAGGGCTGCTCTGAGGCACTGTTACAAGATCAAGGAAAGGGCAAGGTTATGTGGGACAGAGCAGGAACCCTGAAAARGAGGAGTGGATGTACTCGGTAGAATAAAGGCCGTTTGCTTGATCTGAAGGCATTTGGACCCATACTTCATCGCCTTCCTTAAGCTCTAGGACAGCACTACCAGATGCTTGGTCCATATAGCCTTTCTTGTATTCGTCATAAGTATAAGTGGCTGGTACATTGTTCTTGTACAAAGCCACCCACAAGCTGGTTCCCTTTACATGCATGTGGTAAGCAAAGTAGTAGACACCGGATACCGGAGCGGTGAACATGCCAGTRGAGGTGCTGTAGGCATTTTGTCCATTATACAGAGTCCTGTCGAATTTGATTGGCATGCTGGAGGGAGGGAACGGAGTGGAGAGAATGGCCGTGAAGGCGGGTGCTAAAGACGCAGAGAGTGGAACTTGAGTGAACGCAGGCCCCTTCCTGCCTGGTATTTCCTCCCCACCCAACCCTGTATCCGTGGGCCCTGCAACAACAGTTTGACCATTTCCCGGAGGACCAGGAGGACCTGGAGGACCAGGCAAGCCAGGGTGACCGTTAAGCCCAGCAGGGCCTGGTTTCCCTGGAGGACCTTGGGGACCCATTCCTCCCTTTTCGCCAAACTTCCCCAGCCCTGGAGGCCCTGGAAGTCCAGGTTCACCCCTTGTTCCAGGGACACCCTGTGGGCCCATTGGACCCATAGGCCCCTGGAGACCAGGAATGCCTGACTGGCCCCTGGGGCCTGGGGTCCCCATGAATCCAGCCTCTCCTTTAGGCCCTGGACCACCTGTCAGCCCTGGATTACCAGGTTGGCCAATTAGTCCTGGCTCACCTTTGGGACCAGGTTTTCCAATAGGACCATTAGGTCCAGGGATGCCTTTTTCACCTGGGATTCCAGATTTACCAGGGATCCCATTGGGGCCTTGGTCACCTCTAAGTCCAGGCAATCCTGGGGGGCCCTGGGGTCCTATGTCTCCTTTCAGCCCAGGAATTCCATGGTTTCCTGGGAGCCCTTTTGGCCCTTGAATACCTGTCGGTCCTGGTAATCCATCAAGACCTGGTTGCCCACCTGGACCCATCAATCCCTTTTCCCCTTTGTCTCCCGGAAGACCAGGAAGTCCACCGTGACCTTTTTCTCCTTTAGGTCCAATTAGACCAGGTTTTCCATAGCCTGGTGTCCCAGGCATGCCAGGATTTCCCCGGACCCCTGATTCACCTTTTGGACCCACTGGACCTGGTAATCCTGGAAGTCCATCAAGACCAGGTTTTCCTATCCCAACTGGCCCTGGCAGACCTTGTAAACCTGGTGGCCCTGGTTCTCCTGGTTCTCCTAGATCTCCTGGAAGTCCTTGATCACCTTTAAATCCAGGCAGTCCAGGCAAACCTTTTGGTCCTGGTTTGCCAATGCCTGATAAACCAGGTGGCCCCGTACTGCCTTTCAAACCTGGAGGACCCCTTAAACCCGTGGGCCCTGGTTTTCCATTTCCATTTTCACCTTTAAGTCCACGTTCACCTGGTGGGCCAGGAAGGCCTTTTATTCCTGGCTCACCACGAGTCCCGGGGGGACCTCTGATACCTGGGAGTCCAGGCTTTCCATTTAGAGACAGACCAGCTGGACCAGGGATGCCAGGGGGCCCAGGAGGTCCACGGGAACCTGGCTCACCACGAGGCCCAATTTCGCCATTAATTCCTGGAAACCCTTTTGGTCCAATCTTTCCAGGCAGACCTGGAAGTCCAGGCTTACCAATTCCTGTTAAACCAGGAGGCCCCTGAGGGCCAGGCTGTCCATTGAGACCTGGATTTCCCAGTCCGGGTTTTCCTGGAAGTCCTGGTGGCCCAGGGGGGCCTCTTGGTCCAGGTTTTCCTTGAGGGCCAGTTTCCCCCTTCATCATGGGTGGCATATCTGGAAAAATGATCAATTAGTTAGAAAAATAGAATAAAATGATTGATCTTCATCAACAGATGTTGAAGAGTTTTAAAACCATTTTTGCTCCAATTTACACAAACGTTTGTACAGAAACTTGATTTTATAACTTCCCAACTCTCACAGGTTTGAACAATACACATAAAAAAGAACAGGAGGTGATGGTCACTGAAGATCCAGCATATTTAAAAAACTTCTCTAAAATGTTCAAGAAATTGCAAGACAAAAACAAAAATTTAAAAAAAAATTGTGAGAAAACAGATCCTTTGTAGAAAAATACAATTTAGGTCTCCAGAACACAACAATCCTCTATCAACCAAAGAGTCTTAAGRGAGATAAAAAGACTAACAGACTGTGGCTCTAAATCAGGGTACTGATGTTTGTTTATTTGAAAAAACATTCAGTTTGATGTGTTTCTTTTTTCTTTTTTTACATTTTAATTGTTGATTATATTTTCACGTTTTTATACTTATTTAAAACCTTTATTATCATTATTATTATTATTATTATTATCATCATCATTATTATTATTATTATTATTATTATTATTATTATTATTATTATTTGTATCAAACGTTTGGCCCAAATTTGACATCTCATCTTAAAATACAGCTCATTATTTTGTACATAAAAAAAGCAAATTATGTTAACATGTCCAGTGACAAAATGAAGCAACAACTCGATTGGCCATTTTGTCTGGTTTAATAGTTATATTAAATTAAATAGTAAGAGCAATCTAATGTGGTTTACGCCCTTGGYTTAATGACTATTAAGATTTTTGATGATTTAATGAATTAAATGAATTGTTTTAAAGTTAAACAATCCACAAGCCAGCTCCCAGCATGTTTCTAGCTGCTGCTGGTCACTATTTCCCTTTTTTTCCTAAAATTCTGCTYATTGCATCTTTGAAATTAGTCCATTACCTCCCTCTAGTGGCAATTATTAAGACATGCAGTCACTGCAGTCACACAAACGTCAGTCACGAAAAACTGAAAGCTGTGACAGTGAAGTAGAAAGTTTTTTAGTGCCCAAAGTCACTTTATAATTTCAGATAGTAAACATGTATTACTGAAAATATAAAGTGACAAAAGCTCAGTTTGTTTGGTTGCATTTTCATTTATTATTACTTTGGTTTGTTTGAGAAGAACAAAAAGGTTGCAGTTACCTCATTTTTTTAAAAAAGATTTATAAAAAGAAGTATGTTTCTCAACATTTGGTGCCATCTTAAAACCCTCCTCTTTTAATCATTATTATTGTTGTTTCATATATCATACCTTATGATATATAAAACAACAACAATAATGATGTGTGTACAAAACGATCGAAGTTTTGTCATTTAAATGAGCAGTGATGTAATGTGAACATGTGACCACTGGGTGGTAGTAAAGGGATTGTGAAACACTTGATGTCAACTCTGAATTATTTCTCAACTCCAGATGCCTTTTTTAATGTTTCTCCAATTAGATGATAAAACATTACTTTTACTCCGCCTGTATATTTTCTTTTTGATGTGCTTTAAAATTTGCAGAGAAAACAGGCCTCTGATTCTACACAGCGCCTCTCAGGTGATCCTGAACGTTTCCACAGTCGTTAGAGTCCAATTTAATAATGATGAGAACGTGTTTTTCTTAGCAATGATGCCCATCCCCACCACATTCTCACCTTTCACCTTTTTTTATGTAATCTATTTTGATTTCCCTCACACTCTCCTATGGAAAATATGTGATAAAACAGTGGGGTAACGGTATCCAGATGGTGAGAGGAGCAGCTTGTGGAGTTTTGCTAACACTTGGCAATCAGGGCTTCATTGGGCCCCAGCTGTCTGCAGAAACAGTTGTATGTGTGGGTATTTGTGTAAATGAGACGTACATTTAAAGTTGCGTTAAATAATATTGCCTAAACTGCTAAACAGCTGAAGCTAAATGCAACACCAAACAACAGCCTTACTCACCAACATAATGTCCCTTGCCTTCTCGAAATGGTGGTCCAATGGGTCCTTTCATCATAGGCTGCATGTACTTCATGTGGGGTACGGGAGCATAGCCTCCAGCAAGAGCACGCGCCCCAAGCATCAGTAGCACACAGACAGGAAGCAACAGCATGGTCGTCAGCATCCCAGGCTTCTCATACACTCAAAGAACTGCAGGTAAGAGAGGAAAACGACACGTTCTGAGTTTTATCTTTTCACCTAAGGAGTCAGAAAACCAACAACATGCTAAAGCTGACTAAAGAGTAAACATGTTGTCATTAAAAGCAAGGTTTTTTTTTTACACAGTACACTAAATATCAATGTGAATGTCAAGGTAGCATTTAACAGTCAACAACGTTTGAAAGTTAAATTTTATTCCATTCTAATGGAGAAAAAAGAGGACTATGGTGTGAAGTGGTGCCATCTACTGAGAGGAATTCAGTTTGGATGTTTACTATTGACACCATCAAGTTATAAGCTGCTGTTGTGCAGAAACGCTTCTTTTATGAATGCAACCTTTTTTAAAACCCTCATGTTCACTTTTTAATCGGGCTCAGAACAGTAGCATGTATATATGTATATATA
>NW_013952480.1:588481-595150 GCF_001266775.1 Austrofundulus limnaeus
ATACAATACACAATTTTTTCACTCTTATTTTTGTTCAATTGGTCACATACAAGAACTGAACTAAAAATGTGTGCAAAGAAATGCCTCTATTTGAAGGGGAAAAAACTCAAAAGACCTACAAAAAGCTTGGAAAACCTTTGTTAGTCCTAAACTTGACATAAAAAAGGCTGGTCCGGCAGCAAAATACTACATGAAGAAATGAGCAATAGTTTTAAACTTTTCCTCTTTTTTTATTTTTTTATTTTATTTATTTTTTACATTTCCTCAATAGTTATACGTTCCATCCTGCAGATAAATATTTATTTGCAGTATTCTCCTTGGGTCAGGTGGCGCAAAGTTCCAATAGCTGCAGTGCAGAGCTTGATCTGTGACCCTGAGTATGGGAGACAGGCATTCTCTGCTTTTACTTCAGGAAGAAGTGACCACGTTGTTCTCTGCCAAAAATTTTCACAGCCATAGCCATAAAATGATCAGGAAGAAACCAGAGGAAACTTGCATGTTTGAGTTACTTTATAAAATAGCTGTAGACTTTCAAGACTGCTCACTTTAAAATGCCAACCACGTCAGAAGTTTATTGAGCAGAAAAACTTTAAATAGGGTTACTTTGCATTGCCAGGCTTCAACATTAAGAAAAAAAATTGAACAACTTGGTTGTGTTGCAGATCAGCAACAAATGAAAATTTCTACAGGAGAAACCCCCCCCCCCCCCCCCCACACACACACACACACACACAAAATAAATAAATAAAAAGGATTACAGTCTGCATTAGAGCCAAAGTTCACATCTCATGAACTGGTGTTCTACGGAGACATTATGAACAGTAAATATCTTACCTGTTGCACATTTGAAAAACCTTAATTCGTAAGAAACTGTTAACAGTTAGTCTAAGCAAAGTAAAGTAAACTCTTCTCATCTTTACACTGCTCAGTTTCATCCATCCATCCATCCATCCATCCTGTTCGTCTGGTCTTTTCATTAGATTGAAGTCACTCAGAGAGCTACCCACAGCAGGTAAAAGTCAAGTAAGCATTCATAACCTTTTACAGAGCCCTGCAACGGTAGCTGTTGGGCTCCAACTTTACAGCATTTTACCATCTAAAGCCCTCTGTCTGTGTTTAGTAGCAGCATCCTGTGTCTGTTTCGTATGAAATAATCACAGGCATCCTGCGGTGAACTTTCTCTTTTGGTGTAATTATTGTATGGTTTCTTCCAACTGTGTGTGTGTGTGTGTGTGTGGGAGCCAGATGCTTGTTACGCTCTCCACAAAGAAGCACTCTGTTTGTACCGAGCTGAGGCTTCGCGCCGAAGCACAGCAGTTACACGAACAAAAGTTGACATTTTCTAATTTGAAAATTACATCTCATTACACAATATGGTTAATTGGCTACAGGATTGGAAGTAATTTGGGAATTCACAGCGGAMTTTATATTACAGGCCGTAAAAAAAAAGGTGTGCTCATTGACACCATATGTGCTGAGAGTACAGCTCTGCCTATGTCTGTGATGGTTTAGTCGAATTCTTGATTTAAAGCCATTTACCAGGGAGTTTTTGTCAGGGGAAAACATTGGATGTATCTGAAGTTCCCGCTTGTTTATGTTGCTGTACGTAGTCGGAGCCTTTGTGATGAAGAGTTAAATGTTTTCATAATTTTACATCAAAGACAAAAAAAAGGAGGAACGCAAAGATGGAGATGTTGAGAAAAATAAACAGGAGAAAGAAGAGCGCAGTATAAGTCGGACAGTGTTTGGTTGTTGGCCGACTTTCTGGCTGGTTGGCAGGGAAGTTTGTCTGTTCTAAGGACTCTGTGGTTTCAGTGCAGATGAACAGTAATTTACCAGGCGGCTCTGGATGTTCACTGTTCTGCAGGCATCAGACCTGAAGAACAAGACTGACACACTCAGCTCAGAAGGTTGAGACATGAAAAAGGAATCAGAAGCATAAAATCCTCCACAACCTGATCCTCAACTAGTTTTTTCAAGTCTGGACGAAAAACGTCTTGCTGCTGTGAGAAAGAAACCCACACATACCATTGCACACAAGTAGATCCAAGTAACAAAACAGTCTTGGGATGCACAAAAACAGTCATTTAACCCTAAAATTAGCTCACTATAAACACACCATTAGTACACAGTATGTACCTACCACCCTTCATGGCACTTCATCTTGTGTTACTCAATCTTTGAACACAACACTATCCATGGTGTCACGCATTATTACAAGATCTTGCAAAATTTGTTAGCGCGCAGAGGTTTTCAACCATGGGGTTGCAACGCATAGTGGGTCTGTGAAGGATCACTGGGGCTTGTGAGATTTTATCCTAATTAGCCTGTCTTTTCATACATTTTATTAATTTCAAAGTAATGTCTCAGTATCAAATGCACAGTAATAAGGCATGTTTTGTGTAGTGCTAAGCCTAATTTATTATAAAAGACCATATATAAACAGCACAAAAAGTAAGGAAATTTGTGTTTGGGATATTATATCTTTGTTGGAACAATGCTTCTTGGTAATAAATCTTATACCATTGGAACGCCTGTTAAATTCCCTTTTAAATAGTGCCGCATTTGTAAGGATCATGTATGAGTATGTGTGTGCTTATTTTGCTATTAACTTGTTTGGTGTTTGGTAGACTGGATGATTGAAGTTTGAAGAAATAAGGTATTGGCAATTTAGCAATTTATTCATTTAACAAACCGAAGCGTGTGGAAGAACCATACACAGCCACAAAAGCCTGGCACCTCCTCCTCATGCTGCTCACTAGCCGGGTCAGACACTGCTGTGGGATGGCATCCCATTCTTCACCCAGCGTTTCATGTCAACTGTTGTGGTTGTGTTGGTCACTCTGGCACAAACGGCACTCTCAAGCTCAGTGGGGTTGAGGTCAGGACTGCTCACAGGCCATTCCCTCTTCTCCATTCCCAAATAAGTCATGCTCTATGAGGTCAAGTGTTGTCATCTTGGAGGATAGCGTTCGGTTTCTGATGACTCAAATGTCTCTGACATCCCCCATTATATGCAACTTGGCCTTCAATTTGTAGATAGTACTAGTGCTCACTGCTGCAACTTGGTTTTGTGGAACACCAGCTTGTAGTTGCCCTGTAGCATGGGCCCTATCCAGATCAGTCAAACATGGCAGGCAGTTACTGACCAATGTAGCAGGGCCCATACTCTCAGGTGTTTCCAATCAGGTGCCTGATTGGCAACACCTATGAATACCAGAAGGTCAAATATCAATAGCAACAACAAAATTTGATGTTTGGCAGAGATGATGTAGCAAATTGTTCTTATGCRCAACCCACATAATCAGCTCTACTGCTCATCCCACAAATGCATGTTCCTCATAAATGTAACACTATTTAAAAGAGAGATTAACAGACATATATATGTAGGTTGTCGTTGCTCTATCTCTCCGTTAGTTTTGCACCCCAGATTTAAGCTCATGCAAGAACCGTTCGTATGCACAGATTTGTTCTTAAGTTGTGCGTACGATTGATTTAGGAGAATTTGTGGCATTCACCAATGTTTTCGTATTCTAAGATTTTTTTCAGAAACGAACAAAATTTACGAGTGGTCCAGACCTGTCGTTTATTTTACGAGCAGTCAGTCTGCTGTTATCCAGATGGATTTTCTTCATTAATAACTTTATATTTCGTTAGTTTGAAGATAATTTGAGTTGAAAATAAATCACACTCCATAATTATGTTGACAATAAGCTATTCTGCTTGAATTAGAGTTATAATTTTAAATGTAATAATTTAGACTAGCAATATAAATTGTCCGTTCATCCGTTTTCCGCCGCTTATCCGGGATCAGGTCTCGGTGGTAGCAGCAGAGACCCCCTCTCCCCATGCAGCGACACCTTCCAGCTCATCCTGGGGGACTCAAGACGTTCCCAGGCCAGAGGGGATATATGATCAAGTCCAGGATTTTCTCCAAAGTGCCAGACTTATTTTGAAAACATTTTAAAATGCTTATTTCAGACCCGCATCTGAGACCACCTGCGCCGCGCAGTTCGCTGGGGGGGGGGTTACGGTGCGCAGCGCTGTGTCTTCTGAATAAATGAAAATGATTTAACACAGATATTTATACTTTTAGCAGCTCTTTTTATCCCACAACTGACCTGCTAAAAATGACAGATTTTTTTTTCTGGATCTCTGACAGACGGACTTCAATCTCTGAACKCGTAAAGTTTTTATTTTTTCAGTTTTCGCTGTCATTTTYMWKRAWKRAWSAMYWSTWYCTKRKRTMKGARRCAYAGCCTTATATGGTGTTTTTGGGGTGGTAATTATGCTAATCTCCTCTCGCGTGCACGAGCAGCTGGATAGAACAGGTGGAATTTACGCAGCTCATTTACACACTTCTCCTGAAGATAGAAGAGTTTGTTGAATCTGACGTGACATGTTCGTACGAACCCTTCATACGAACAAAAGTAAGAGAAATTTAGGAGAAGAATACGAACATGTTCTTGCATGAGGCCCATTGTGTTAGTGCTCAAAACACGTGATGGGGATGACCTTCAGACACTACCAACATGTGCAAAAATGGAACAAACATTTATTCTAGAAAGTTAATGCAAAGCTCTATAATGCAATAGAAAACAACATGAAAATTATATGCAGTCTTTACTTTCATGAATAAGTTCATTGTGTTATTTGGTTGTGATTTCTAGGAAAACATTATCATGTTGCTGTACTGTGAAGGAGCACAGATATTATTCTTGATCCACTTCCATAAACGTCACAGATGTTTATCTCTAAACTGCTTGTCGTTAATGTAAAACKTGCAGTCATCACCTTTTGTGAACATGTGTTGAATGCTACTTACAGGAAACAGAGGAGCTGATCTCTGAAAGCTTCCAAGTTCAGATTCGACAGCATTGCACGAGGCCTGTGCAGACGTGCCGAAGGAGACAGCCCTGCTGAGTGAAAGCCAAGTACACATCGGCTCTGTCTGCCCGCTGATGAAATTAACAGCACCAGGGTGGGTGAGACAAAAAAAAGCACTCAACCTCCATTTCCCCTACCCTTGCTCATGTGGGGATCCAGACTGCCAGACATTTCCTAAACGGTGTGCCACAGTGAAATTGATGGCACACCCATGTGTGAAGATTTGGTGTCACGGTGGGAAGACGAGGTGTTTGTTTTTGTGGTGAACGCACAAGCCAGCACTTGAGTGGAGGAATCATCATCTCTTCAACATCAAGTGCTGTGCAAGTTTTGCTTTGACCAAAAAGAGAAACTGCAGCAATGACGAAGGTTCACAAAGTTTAAATAGTTTTGGTTCTGACCACAGAAAACAACACCTAAAACCTGACCAGGTTTTTTAGCTGATTCATCTGATTCCTAACAAACCTCAGCCACAGATTTGACCAGAAGGATTCCCAACTCTAACCAGGAACTAACCCATTTAGGAGACTGTTATTCAGCCACAGCCACTTTCTTTTACCAAACTCCCTTTCGTGTGAATTCAACAAGCATTTTCAGACTTCCAAACAGCCGCTGTAGCACTTTTAATGGAAGCTGGGGCGCTGCCTGCAGGAATAGCAGACATATTTCTGCCAGAATGCCAGTGTAATGCAAAACCTATTGTGATATAAAGTATAAAACAAGCTCTAGGATACGTCTGGCTCCAAGGCTGGAGTATCTTCTTGCCCATTCATGACAACAGCTGCAATTGGTTCAATATCAAAATGTCAAACAAAATATAAAGCTTCTCAAAAATGGGAATTCCATGTTCTTTTCCATTAGTTATTTTGGCTTTTTGAACACACGGATGTCTGTACGCACATTTATTTTAGCCATAACACTGAAGTACTGAAAGAAGGAGCCAGTGAACAAGTCAATTACACAACACTGCTCTTATTCAGTCGCAGTATGCGCTCCTGTGGGTATAAGGAAATTGAATATGTTGGGTTTTATTTAGAGTGACCACCATTTGAATGAGGTAACTCCTCCATCAGCCCGCGCTGCGCTTTGAGATGGCAGCTCAGCATAGTATCTGAGCTGAGGTCACACTTTCTAATGTTTTCGAACGTTAATCCTGCAGTGTATAATTAGCATCGGGGGAACAAAAAGGCCATTCAAAAGTTGTGACCATGCATGTATGCGACTGTGACCAAGAACTCGCTCTGCATTAAAATCTGTTATTTTAGGCATCATCAACTGGAGAGTGAATTGGAGGTTTTGTTTGGTTGCTTCTCAAGAACAAAAAAAAAGTCTGCTCTCCTTTGCTGCAGTAAAAACTTCATGTTTTCTCATAATTGCATTTCCAGTGAATCATTAGTTAAGCAAACTGAAGGATAAAGTGAGCTTTGTTGATGGAAAATGGTTAATGACACATCACCAAAAGAACATGAGTGTCCATTACTGTAAGAAGTTCCTCCAAGATTTATTTATTTTTTGTTTTTTGTTGAGATCCAACATGTCTAATTTTCCATTACCTTTTTTCAGAAAGTCGAAAGTTGTCAATTTTATTCATTTTTTATTATTAACCGTTATTTTACCAGGCAAGTCCCACTGAGATCTCAGATCTCTTTTTCAAGGGAGGCCTGAGGCTGAAGGCAACCTATTGTATATGTTTTTGTGTTGTGGGGGAAACTGGAATACCCTGAGAAAACCCACGCAAGCATGTGGAGAACATGCAAACTCCACACAGAAAGACCCCAGGTC